>NC_137205.1:6843829-6893829 GCF_960531495.2 Zeus faber
CTCACCATTGTGAGGCTTCAAACAGGATGTTCTCAGAGGGAAGTGGTCAATGAGCTTAGAGTGTCACAGAGTGTCATCAGCAGGTTGCAACAGAGATACAGAGACTGGAGGAGTCACAGAAAGGCATAGAAGTGGACGTCCTTTGGCCACATCCCACACTGATGAGCGCTTCATTGTGAATAGTGCCCTGCGCAACCGGATGATGATGCCACTTAACTCCAGGCACATTTAAGGGAGGTGAGAGGCACCCAAGTGTCACGTCAGACCATTCGAAACCATTTACATCAGCCTGGTCTGCGTGCTAGACGACCTGCAAGGGTACCTGACAACACCACCAGGCACAGGCATCATTGTCTTGCACGGGTCAGGGAGCATTGACGCTGGACGAGGGACCAGTGGCCTCAGTCCTGTTCTCTGATGAAAGTTGATTCACGTTGAGCAGAAAAGATGGCCGCCAACGATGTTGGAGACGTCAAGGAGAGCGCTATGCATCAGCCACTGTTGTCACCAGACGAGCCTTTGGTGGTGGTGGTGTTACAGTGTGGGCAGGTGTGTCTAGTCAATACAGAACTGCCCTACACTTTGTGAATGGTACAGTGACAAGCCCATACTACCTGAATAACATCATTAATCCAGTCATTGTGCCCCTGCATGAACAACACAGGCCTCATTTCATCTTCATGGACAACAATGCCCCAGCTCATCGAGGTCGCATCATTAGGGAACGGCTGCTGGAGATTGGGGCACCTCAAATGGAGTGGCCTGTTCTTTCTCCAGACCTGAATCCCATAGAAAACCTATGGGATCAGCTGAGTCGCCGTGTTGAGGCTCTTAACTCTGTACCCCAGAACCTCAATGACCTGAGGGCCACCCTTCAAGAAGAGTGGGGGGCCATGCCTCAGCAGACAATAAGTCGACTTTGAACAGCATGAGATGTCGTTGTCAAGCTGTAATTGATGCTCAAGGGCACATGACAAGTTATTGAGACATTGACATTTTTTGTTGTGGTTTACCCACCACTGTTGTTGGCTTTTATTTGAATAAATTGTTTGAGATGAGGAAATCACCATTGCATGCTTTTACTTAAATGCCCTACTTTCATGATATAATATCACTGTAGTGTTTACATTTTCCATAAATTTCACCTGAAAGCCAAATATCCCTAACTTTTTGTGGGTAATGTTTATACATTACATTTTTTTAATATATATAAAAAAGTCATGATCGGCTCGATTAGTAAAATTAAATAAGTAAGTAAGTAGGGCGGCGAGTCGTACAGTAATCAAAAGGTTCCTGGTTCCTAGTTCCGGCAGCACGGCAAAGTGTCCTTGAGCAAGACACTGAACCCCTAACTGCTTTCGTTGAACAGGTGTGCGCCGCCATCGATGTGCGTGTGAATGGGTAAAGAGGCATTCCACTTACCAATCAAAAGGTCATAAAGTAATAATAAGCTGCTCGAGAATGTACATTGTAGTTTCCGTTAAATGCAATTCCAATGGATTTTGGATAGAAAAACCGCTTGAGCAAAGCAACAAGGTAATAAAGTGACAGCAGTATGCATATCCATACATAAACACATACATACATGTTTCTGCTTGTTTTGTTTTTTTTGCTCGTTGTTCGTGTGCTTTAATACAACAACAATAACAAAAACAATAAAAAATATGAAATAACAACAATAATAATAATTATAATAATAGTAATAATAATAATAACAATAATAATAACGATAATTATAATAATGACAAATAAGTATTTCAAGATAGTGTATCCTGTCATCCATTAGGATTAATATCGTAAACTGAGTTTACGATATTGAACCAATTTCCAACTGAACCAATTTCATTTGAGCTGCAGATGAGTTTATTAAACAAATATGCCACTTTGTGAATTTTTGAGTTTGTCTACGATTATTGTTTTGAATACATTTGAAATATCTGACTTACAATACTCAAATTCTCCTCATTGCATTCACTCAAAGGGGTTTCTGATGTGGATGATTGTTCACATAAACACAATGACAGCCCCCACATAGCATTGCGTAATTCATATGTGATAAAATACATTGTCATAGGTTTTTATCGCCTACAACCTTTAAATGCCCAAATAAAATTAAAAAAAAGTTCACACGTAGATCCGTTTGCAATTTTTATTCACGTTTGTGACCCCGACCGAACAAACCGAGAAGAGGGAAGCTGGGTTGGAATGGATACATGGAGTGGAGTTACTGCAAAATGTTTTACACAACACAAGCGATACACTTATTTGGATATTTCTATATTTATATTTCCATTTTGTGCATTCATTGAATGTGTATTGTAGTATTTATTGATATTTTTCCATTTGTACATTTATTTATTTTGTATTATTATTATTATTATTATTATTATTATTATTATTATTATTATTATTATTATGACAAACCTGGACGTAGCACAGCATGCAATTCTAAAAGTGGCCACTGGGTGGCAGCACAGGAAGCAGGCGCTGTACCTAACAAGCCGCGCTGTGAAAGCAAGGCACCACTGCTACCGGACAGGGACACCTGTCTTTGGTTTGTCATCATGAGGATAATAACCTACACGAATGATGTTCGAAGCAACTAAGATAGAGTGCTTTGCCTAAAAAAAAGAAAAGAAACCATAAAACAACTGATATTTTTAGTTTCAACCTGTGCCATATACTAAGTCCCTCGCCCTTTGCTCTTGTCGCTCCTGTATTTTCTCCCTCTCTGCTAGACAGGAGGTAAAAATGGACGGCCCATCAGCGGATTAATCGGTATGCCGAGCTCCTTTCAAATAATGACGTCTACTCTCGGCGATGTGCCATTTGTTAATTAAGAGCTGTCTGAATTACCCCCCCCACCATGTGTTTAGTTACCCTCATTGCCAGAGCACCCCAGAGGCTTGTGTTGCTGCTCTGAAGCAGTGTCCCACCCGCCACAGCGGATTTATTACTTGTTTGATTGGAGAGAGGGAGAGACGATGTGCCTCATCGTCCCTACTTCTCTTTTAAACAAGTTAATACTCTGAGGTCCCCAAAACAGGTTTTGAGCTTTTTTTGCGGAAACTACCACTCAGATTATGCATTAGAGCCATTCTAATATCCCTCTAAATACATTGTGTTCCTGATGCTCTGTTTCAGTGGGTGAAGCTACTGTCCTGAGGCCACAAGTTGGGGTTTGAGCACAAGTTCCGGGTTCTGTAGGCCAATGGTGTTTGACCATGGCTTCCGGGTTGGGTTCTAATTACTCAATAACTTTCACTTATTTCACCTTATCATCCCACCAAAATCTGTTTCTGAACAAATTAGAGTTGGGAAATAAGCACTCCAGTTGCTGAATCTTCTATAATATTAGATCTACAAGGCCTAATTAAAAAATTTGTTCCAACTTTTGTTGGCTGTGCTCCAAACTTGTGGGAGACACCGAACCGGGACTCTAAAATGAAATAAAATAAATACATCTACAATAAAACACTCCACAATCTGTGATAAAATAATCTAAGCTCATGCAGAGAGTAGAAAAAACCTGAAAACTGAGCGTTCAGAGTGGTCGGAAACCTGAGCGTTTTTCTCACAGCAATTACTTTGTTATTAGTTTACCTCATTATTTGACAGTTTGGCCTAATATGTCTCATATGGACATCCAACATTGTAATAATATATATATATGACAGAAAATAAGGGAAAGCATAATAGGTCCTCTTTAGACTCTAATTACCTCCACTGCTAATTACCTCAATCTCCCGCAGCTGCATCCCCTGCCGTTGAACCATTGCTGGGTCCCCTCACCTGCAGATGCTGCCAAGACCCCACTACCACAAATGCATAATACACAAATACATACACACTCACACATACTTGCAAACACGTATAAATACACATAAATAAATAATCAGACAAAATAAGTCAACAGATAAACAAACAAATAAATAAATGTATGCCTTTGGAGGGAAAAGTGGAGTGGAGCAAATAAAACGTCTGCCTGGTGCTTTTTTTTCTTTCGTATATCATCAGATGGCCAACTCAGTGTCATATAGCCACGCCCTCGTCTCCAGTCCTAGGTCAAAAAGGCCAGCTTCTGAGGGTGGGCTGTATAGGGGGCAGCTGGTGATTATGTGCTCGGCAGTCTGTTCAGGTTCGCCACACTCGCATGACGCACTGTCGGATAGGCCCCACTTCTTTAGAGAGGACTTGAAGCGCCCGACGCCAGTACGCAGGCGGTTCAGCGAGGTCCATAGGTGGCGTGGCATGTCTTCTCCTTTTACACCTCCTCCTGGGTCCCGGATGTATCGTTGGATGCGGGAGGGCGCAGCTGACTCCCACGATTGTCTCCAGGATGCTGCCAGCCAGGCGTCCTTGGACAAGTCGTCAGGGATCGACTGTAGCATCTCTTGTGCTGCCTTGTTGTAGGGATGGCGAGACTTGAGCCTGCATGGTGGTGCCGGTGTTGTTGTGGCTTTGTGTAGGATGTGCCAGTCGTTCTTCTGGGCTTTCCTTGCCAGGGCGAGGGTAGCTGCTTCCCGTCGGAGACTGGGTTGGGCGATACCAGCTAGGACTGGCAGGTAGGACACAGGGGTGGGTTTCAGACAGCCAGTTACTATCCGGAGGGCGCTGTTGATGACAGTATCCACCTTGTTCGCATGTGGACTTCTGCTCCAGGCAGGGGCACAGTATTCCGCTACGGGTAGGACCAGGGCTTGCGTGGATATGCGTAGGGTCTGGGGGGAAGCTCCCCAAGTCGAGCCTGCAAGGCGGCGGATGAGCGAGACCCTTGCGGTTGTCTTGGCCTTCACTTCATCCAGGTGCTGCTTGTAGGACAGCGTCCGGTCCAAGCATACGCCGAGGTACTTGGGGGCTTGCTGGAACTCCAGGCGGATGTTGCCAACATGCACGTCCAGTTCCCTTCTTGCCTCCCGGTTGTAGAGGTGGTAAGCTGCAGACACTGTTTTGCCCATGCTGAGCTGAAGGTGCCACTTCTGGAGGTAGTCTGCCAGGATGCCCATGTCTCGGTTGAGGCCTTCTTCCATAGTGTTCCATGTTGGGCATCGAAGCATGATGGCCAGGTCGTCCGCATAGCCGTACTTCTTGGATGTTGTGTCTGGCAGGTCGTGAATATAGATGTTAAATAACATTGGTGAGAGGACAGAGCCTTGCGGGACACCGTTCTTCAGCCTTCTGAGCCTGCTGGTCTGGCCATCGCTGGTTTGTAGGATGAAGCTATGGTTAGATAGCATCTCCATAATAAATCTCACCATGTGCCGGTCCGGGATTGTTCTCAACAGTTTCAGGTGTAGTCCACGGTGCCACACGGTGTCATAAGCGGCTGTCAGGTCCAGGAATACTACTTCAGCTTTCTCATTATCTTGGAAGCTGTCCTCGATGTCCTGGGTGAGTAGCGTTACCTGGTCCACCGTTGACCTGCCTCTGCGGAAGCCGGCTTGTTCCGGTGGGAGTTGAGGGTCCACCACTGGCTCAATGCGGCTGTGGATCAGCCTCTCCAGAATCTTGTACGGGACACAGAGCAGGGATATGGGCCTGTAGGACTTCGGGTCTTCGGCGGGTTTGTTCGGCTTTGGCAAGGCTATGATGGGAGCACGGCGCCAGATCTTCGGGAGCTTGGACCTCCGGAAGCATGATGAGAAGAATTCCTGGTGCAATCCATGAACAACAGCTTTTTTCACACTACAACATGATAGCAAAATACATCTCACTTGGCACTTGGACACATCCTCAGTGATAGTACCTGGGATCATAGGGTGTTTCGGGTCTTTCAACTTCAGACACCCTCACCCAAGCGACCTGACCGGGAGTGATCAGCTCCCGGCATGTATCCAAGAAGCATTCATCCACGGCTTGTCCCTTCTGATCCACAGCCATCTAGAGGCTTTCTCCGCTGCCTCTGAAGCTCCACCTATGTCCTTTCTTTTGCACACACCAGTGATGCCCAGGGGGCTATAGGCTTTGCACAAGGACTTGCTCGCAAAGCCCCTGCTCCCCACCTCGATGGGCAAACACTTGGCACGCTACCCCTGTCTGCAGCACCTTTCCACCAGCTCTGCATATTTCTCCCTCTTCCTTTCGTTGGCCTCTTCCATTCGCTTCTCCAAAGGCACCGTGAGCTCCAGCATGACCACTTGTTTGGATGATTCCGAGAACAGCACAATGTCCGGGCGAAGGGTGGTCTCTACGATGGCTTTGGGGAATTTGAGTTGGGTTTCCAGGTCCATCCTCATTTGCCAGTCGTGAGCTGACCCAAGAAGGCCTGCCTGGGCTTTTGGGCGCGGGTTTGGATGTTGTCCCGCTCTCAAAAATGCGATTTCTCGTCTTGATGGTGGGAGATGCTTGCTCTGGTCGATGGCGCTACAAATGGACTCAGCGATTGCCTTCAGCACTTGGTCGTGTTGCCAGCGGTCCTCCAGAAGCTTTAGGACAAGCGCTGAGGATGCGCTCCAGTGTTCTAACCCTAACCCAACAGAACAGTTATTCATTATTATCAGGATTTCTTTATTTAGGTAAGTATATAGCTATAAGTGCATGACACCAGACCTTAGCCCTCTGCCAGTATCGTTTACGTCCACCTCAGGGACGTGCGGTCAGCGGAGGCAGGTGAGTCAGAGCCTCACCTGTCATCGTGAAAAGAAAAAACAAACGATGATAAAATAAAATAAATATCTGATCTGTGCTATAATTGTAATTTATGTATTCCAATCATTTCAATCTTTTGAATTTGCGCATTTCCTGTTCAATTAGAGGGTAGACGCGCGAGGTGAGGCAGCGAGGAGCAGATTGCGCAATCCCTCACAAACTAGGTTGAACGCATGCGCCTTTTGCTTTCTCACTGTTTGTCACTAATGTAATGTTTGTAGACACTTTTATTATATGTCCTCACTTTCCATAAAATAGGTAATGTTTTTTCATGTATGTGTATAACATATTTAGTCTTGCTTATCTGACATAAAACCCCACTGAAAAAGCACGAGGTGATGCAGCCAGTATCTCTGCCTCACTGAAGGGGCGTGTGCGTCGCGACGTTCATCCCTGGCAATAACTCCATTGAGACGGAAAGACTTTTAAAACTAAAGGAAGATAAGGAGGACTTTTACAACAAAGTCACGGGGATTTTTGTCCAGAAGGATAGGAGAATGGACGTAATTTATAAGTAAAAGTAAGACCATGCATACACTGCAGAATATCCTTTTATTTGTATTGAATGAGTACGTAATTAATTAAATGCTCATAGTAATTGTGTAATTGCGATGGCAAATTAAGAACACACGGAGGGTGCAGAGCAAATGCGCTCTTTCTCTGAGCCGCTATAAAATTAACGCTAACCTTAACTATGTGTGTGTAAAGAATGCTGATATGAGACATGAAGCACAACCCGCAGTCAATGTGCAAGCTGCCAACTGAATGGTGAATTTAAGCTACTCTACTGGGTTCATATATTTGTAAATCTGACTCTGAAAAAGTCCGTGCCTCACCAGCCACAAACCTCACCGCGCGTCACTGCTCCACCTGAGGTCCAGGACAGAACACACCGGGGCTATTAAGGCGTGGACAACGATAAGAGTGTGTGATCGCCATTAATCCCGGGGCTTAGACAGACAGGCAGACACAAGTGAGGGCAGAGGGGTACGTAGCGGAGGTGTTCCCACAGGGAACGTGTAGTGCACAACTATCAGGTCGGCCAGAACGAAGAGGGAGACAACGACACACACCTTTCGCAGAAAACCGCATCGGCCACTTCCTGAAGATACTCTACAGGTCGGTGGATCATCCCGCGATTACCAACCATTTTCCTAGTTCCTCTTCTTTTTCGACAGGGAGCGGAGTAGGCAAAGTCCTCCTTGGACACGGGACTTGACTGATGGAAGCGGCTGGCATCGGTCTAGCCCAGTGCATACTGAGGTAGAAGTACCAATAGTGTGCCTAATAATATAAAAATATATATTAATGAGATCCATTCCTCAATAAGTATTTCTCAAAAAATTAAATGACATCCCAAATTTCCAATACTTTGTCTTCACAATCAGAATCAGAATCAGGCTTTATTGGCCAAGTGCGCTCACACATACACGGAATTTGACTCCAGGTTACAAATGACTCCGTACTGACCCAACAGTCGGAACAAATTAGTGGAATGTAAATGAATGTTGAATAATTTAATAAATACAGTGGACGAATGAATGGATGAATGAATGAATGAATGAATGAATGAATGTGGAGTGTATTCACAGTAGCAGCGGAGACAGCGAGATAGAGGACCTTTATTATGGTGTTGACTTGGTTTCTATTTGGACCCTCCGATTGGTTGGGATGAAAACGAAGGGAAATAGAGCCAACGTGTCCTCAATCAGAGAGGCTCCCTAGTTGTTATAGACTGAAAACCGTAATTCACTTCCCCACCCCTGGTTTTTAGACATGGCGTCCAACGTGGAGAGGATCATCCAGTGCATCAACAAAGGGGACCAAGACGGTGTCCAGGCACAGCTGGACCGCTACAACAGCGAGGTACCTACCTAACCACCGACCCACCTGTGCTTGTTGCCATCACACCTGTTGCTATGACTCCCAAATTCCACGCTCCCTGCATCGTGATCAAAGACAAAGGTTGGAACTTGTCGTGTCACCATGACAACAACTTTTTTCCATATCCTGCCTCTCCTCAGTACGCAGAGTGCTTCTTCTTCAACGTCGAGGAGTGGGAGAGACGAAAGGTCAGGTGCGGGGAAACGAGAGTTGACCATTTTTTTATCTCACCCCTCACTTCCTCTTGATGAATTGCCCTCTCACTCTCTCTCACTCTCTCTCTT
This sequence comes from Zeus faber, assembly GCF_960531495.2. Classification (NCBI taxonomy): domain Eukaryota; kingdom Metazoa; phylum Chordata; class Actinopteri; order Zeiformes; family Zeidae; genus Zeus; species Zeus faber. The sequence continues at coordinate 6,852,646 of NC_137205.1, forward strand.
GCTCTCTCCTTTTCCTATCGGTGGCCATTGCTTCCTCATATGCATCTCTTGTACCCTTTTGCTTTTGATCTCTTTTGTTCTCTCTCTCTCTTTCTCTCTCTCTCTCTCTCTCTCTCGCTCTCTCTGTGTCCCTCTTCCTCTCTCTCCCCATCGCATCACCATTTGACCCTGATCCCCTTGCCCCCTCTCTCTCTTAGCCGGGACAACAGAGGCCAGGATTAACCTGCTGATCAGTTTTAAGTCCGCTCATCCATCTGCTGCTCATCTCTATCCCCATGTGTCGTCGTTCCCTCCCCGTCCCCCACGTCACCACCCAGTCGGCTTCGGCCTCTCCCCACAAAAGCCTTTCTCCTCATTCTGTTTTTTAATTGTTTGAGAATTTACAGTTGTTCGGCAGAAAGCCTGCAAGAAAATTGATAATGTGATGGGAGTGCGTTGAGACAGAAAGGGGTGGGACAGCAGGGAAAGCGATCTGACGGTCCAATTCTTGCGGCGATTTCTTCCAGCGATCCGGCGATTGAGCACGCTGGAAAAGCATATCCCACAATGCATTGTGTGGGTAAGACACCAGTAAAGCTTGATTCACATCGAATGTGTAATCGTATCCAACCGTCGGATACCGCACCCCCTAGTGGCCGCCGGATGAACTGTATCTGAGTTTCGCATCACAAAATGTGTCAGGGAAAATGGAGAGCTTGTTTTTTAGAAGTTGGTTCACCTGGACATTTACCACGTTCCATGAATGAGAGTTTAAAACTCCCTATATATACAGTAGCATTTGCAAAGAGTGATTTTTTTCTATTAAATACGTACAATTCTCTTAGATAAGAGATTCATTGATAGTGAGTATGGTGAAATGCAACGTTAATGTTAATAACGTCATTATTTTGAAATACATGACTTATTTACTTAACCCAAACCCTTAAACCCAGTTACAATAACACATTTGACCAACGTAATTTCTGGTCCTACTGTCGGACCAAAACCTGTCGCATGAGTTGAAAAAAAAAAGACAATTGACTCGTCTGAAAATGGGAGTATATATTTTAAGAAAAGGTTAAATGTAAACATAGTTTCTTGAACTTAATTTACCTGAACCACCAGGAATACCGTAACTGAAACATTTCTCTCTGAATGAACTGAGTATAGAGACTGGTGTCTTATGTTTCCAACCTCGTGACCCATAATGTTCTCAACCCCCCCCTGCTGCCTTTGTAAATCCCTTTTCATTCCCTTCCCTTTCATTTAGGATGAGAAAATGTGGTGGGTTTTTTTTCCTTGGGAGGGGGGGGGGGTCTTGTAGATCAAGATTTATATCCACTATGCTTTTGTTCTATTTCAACCATTTGGTTAATCCCTCTCCTCCTTGTCCGCATTCCTCCCAATCCATCCCCTATCCACCTCTTTCCCTGTATGCCAAACCCCTTCTTTGTCAGCTCTGCCTTTTCTTCTCTGTAATATTCTGTAATAGTCCTTGTGTCTCCTTCTCTCCTGACTACAGCAACAGGAACTGGAAGAGGTAAATAGAAACCTTTTAGAACAACGAAACACAAGCAAATAAAACAAGCTAGTAATTGGTGCACACACACACACACACACACACACACACACACACACACACACACACACACACACACACACACACACACACACACACACACACACACACAGGACTGTGCTTAAAGCTGATTGCATAACTACGCTGTAAAGCTGATTGTATACGCTATGACTCAGCGTTATTGGCCTCTAACCAACTTGACCTTGCAGGTATCCCAACAGCTTTCCTAGTTGGACTGCAGGTCATTTATTCAGCCCTGCAACTTGGTTTCCATTCATTTTTATATTCTCAGGTCCTTAAAGTCCTAAAATTTCTTAAATTCAGTTTTACAAATATTATGCATTAAAAGTCAATGATATAGTCTTAAATTCAAATTTTTGAGCTTCGGGTTAACTTCAGCCCTAACTCTTACCCTAACCCCACTGCTGCCAGTGCACCTGCCCCAATGGGGACCCTTGTCAATAAAACAGCCTTATAATCAAAGCTAACCCCAACTAACTAACTAACTAATTTCAACATTTAGATGCTGTCTGATTGTATGTCACCATATGTTTCTGTTTTTATCTAAATTAGTTAAGTTCTTCTGCATGTGATTCAAAATTTCTGATGTCATAAAGCCTACAGCTGAACCTAATGTTACCTGTTCTAGATGAACCCAGCACAATTTATACTTAATTTCGTACTTCAAGAAATCCAAGAGAATCTATCTACTTAAATTACTATCTGACCTAAAGGAACAGTTTGTAGAATCATCTAGTTCACAACCACCATATATACTCAATGTACCTCTGCCCTGTACCAAATACATAGTACTCAACGGTCATTCTCTATTTTATTATGCGCCCCCCCCAACTCTGCTGAGCAGTTCAGGAAAAACAAAGTGAGGGAGTACGTTCCTGACTCGGATTCCGACTTCAATTCCGATTCAGAAGAGGATGATCCTGACCTCCTTCTGCGACGGGTAATTTGGAGAGTGTGTGTGTGTGTGTGTGTGTGTGTGTGTGTGTCTGTGTGTCTGTGTGTCTGTGTGTGCCTGTCGCCTGTCATAATTATTGTGCTTGTCAATTGGGGTTTCTATTGTATGACACAAAGAATCTAAGATCTATTATCTTCCCTACGATTATCTAACAATAGTTTTTAAGTTAGATAGATACTTGAGGACATATGCTCTCTAAACTAGCAGTATAAATCAGAAAAAAACCCCAATTCTAGACCAGGGACATTATCTTCAATTAACTATTAAGATTTCATTGTTTTGTGGTCTCATTACATCTCTTTTCCCAATTTCCCGCCACATCCCGATCCAAGCGTCTGGCCTCGGCTCTGGTATGCTTTATTCGGAGCCGGCTACAGCCCGGGGTGCTGAGGGTGTGTCTCCGGACCCTGCGCATCCTGTCCCGCGATCGGCAGGCTCTGGGGCCCCTGCTGACTGACACGGCCCTTCTCACCCTGGCGCACCACGGCGGCGTCAGCCCCCCGCAGACGGACACACTCCATGGTCAGGGAGAAGACACCGAGGAAGACGAGAAGGAGATTCCCGACGAATGCGAGGGCGACACGGTGGAGGAAAACGGCGGCGGTGACCCTTGCGGGTTCCGTCCCGTAGAACCAGCGCGATGCGCCGTCACTGTACAGGACGCCGCCGAGAGCCAAACCACTGCGCCCCACTCACTGGGAAATAGTTTCTGGCGCACCCCGAAGAGCGAAAGCGCCCACGGAGTGCTGGCCCGTGGGAAGAGGGACGCCAGGGAGGAAAGGAGTGAGGATGAGGAGAAAGAGGAGGATGGGGAAGCCTGTCGGAAAGAGGCCATGAAGGCACTGTGCAATGTCATCTACAACAGCCAGAGGGCGCAGGAGAGGGTCAGCGCGCTGAGGTAACACTTCGCTTGGACTTACGCTTGGACTTACGTCATTTTTTGTGTAGCCTCTTAAAATTGTTTTATCTTCAACCCCCCTCCCCCAACCTTTCCGTTCCACCAGGCTTCTGACCGGCCTCTGCAAGAAGCTCAAGCTGGAGATTGAGAACAGGGCTCCAGCCATTGGCCAGTTTTATGAACTGCGGCTGCTTTTCCTCCTGACAGCGCTGAGGCCCGAACTCAGGCGACAACTACAGCAGGTGACAGTTGTCGTTGGTAAAACCAATACCAATCAACTGTTCTGTGAAAATGTCCCTTAAAGCAACACTATGTAACTTTATTAACTTAAAATAACAGCTTCAAAATAATTTTGATAGTACACTGACTTGAATTATGGAGAATGGCACCTCTTTCATTCCCCCCCACGCACCGAATGGCTGTTCTTGCACGATTTAACTTCTGTGATCGGGTTCGGAATTGCAGGAAAAGTGCGTTACGCTTTACGGCACTGTGTCACTTGCTTGATATTCGGCACAGGGTTTCTGTTAGCTGGTTATTACCGGTTTTTTTTTGCCTGGTAAAATTGATTAAAAATAAATGTAATAATGTCCGGTAATAATCCTCATACAAAACGTAGCTCCTCCACCTCCCCGGCGGCTTAGGCACGGGCATGGGCGAATACTCAATTTCATTGCGCCACAGGGTTTGTTTCATCCTCTGACTCGCGCCTTGTGAGCCGATCTGCCAGGCCGAGCACCTCTGGCACCTACACCGGTAGCAGGGGGCCCACTCCCTCCCTGAGTTCTCTCTCCCCACGGATACCATGGGCTGAATGCTCGCTGCTCCAGGAAGCAGCGAGGTCCGTGCAAGGGGCGCTGTAAACTAGGTGTTCATATATTTGTATCTTTTGTAACACAGGCTGTTATTCAAAAGTGACCGATAAGCTTCAAATTTGTCCGGTTATTTTCGGACACTGGACTGAGTTTTATGACACTGGTGTAAAAGTGCAATAGCATTCAGAAACTGTAGGGGCGCCAAATCCCAAATACCACTTTGAAATGAGTAAATAATGGAAAAATTGCTCGTGTTGCGAGATCAAAATTGCAAGTACTCATTTATCAGCTCCAGTCAGGATAGCAGCTGTGTGTTCATCACAATAAGCTTGAGTTTCCCAATTGAAAGTGAAAAAAGGGTTGAGAAACACTGACGTAAGAAATGAAAAGCTGAAAAACAACGGCCTGACCTTGCGATAACCCATTTTCACCTTCACCTTCTTCAACGCGCTCCCAGGACCGCGGTGTGTCCATGCTAACTGCTGCCCTGGAGCAGTGTCTGGATCTCCGCCAGGGGAAGGGCTACGAGTCCCTCAGTGCCTGTGGGGCTCCCCCGGTCTCCAGAGAGGGCTCCCAGTGTGCCATTGAGGTCCTCAAGACCCTCTTCAACATCACCTACAGCTTCCGCCGGCAGGAGCCTGACGAGGTGAGAGGGAGGGACGGAGTGTGTATACCACAAGGGTCGTTACCATGCAGTCACACCATGCACTGACTGATGAGGAAGACCCAGGTTGTTATTTTTAGTCTGGAGAGTGGAATGGAAAGGCTGATAAAATTCTCAGCTTTTAGAGATATTTTGTCCAAGGTGCACAATAACAATCTGATTCTGTGACGTTCTCTTACTCACCTGGTGTGTTCTCCTGGGGTCACAATTCTGCAGCATTACTAACTTATTATGACACATTTTCTATTGTGTGTTCTTGTCGAACAACATGTAACAGCAATTTTATTAGTAGAAGAAAACCGCCATGTCCAGTGTCAAAGTCGTAGACTGGCCATGTATTTTTATCAGTCTCAAGTAGTGAGAGATGTTATTTTAAAATAACACGTTTTAAGGGGGAGGGGCTGTAGTTCCCCAATTCTGATATTTCAGGACAGGAGTAGACAGCAATGCAAACTCATCCAAAAAAGTGTGTGCATGAGTGTGGATTTACATAATATATAATCGCCTAACCAAAAGACAGTCCATCAACAATGTAACCCTCTCAGCTGACAGCTGAGATAATAATAATGATAATAATAATAATAATAATAATAATAATAATCATAATAATAATAACGATAATAATAATAATAATAATAATAATAATAATAATAATAATAATAAAATTATTATTATTATTATTATTATTATTTAATTGATGTATTGTTTATTCGTCTATTTATTTATTTATTTGTTTATGTATGTATGTATTTATTTATTTATTTATTATGCAGGAGGATGCTGCGCTCTACCGCCACCTGGCGGTCGTGCTTCGCCACTGCCTGCTGCTGTCTTGTGAAGGGGAAGATCTGTCAGAAGAACTTCAAGGGTCAGAGCACTGTGACACTTGGGATGCCTGGGTGTAATTTGTACATGCAAGCTCTCAAAGATGCTTTAGCTAATAGTCCAAAGAAAGATAAAAAATTAAATTAGAAATAAAAACTAGTTTGTATAAGTGGCTACGGTAGTTGAGTCTTCTCAATCGAACTACGATTGACCAAGCTTGGCTTCCTCTCCTCCTCCTCCTCCTCTGCAGTCACACTGTGAATGTCCTGTCGGCCCTGCCGCTGAAATGTCTGGACGTGCTGCTGTCTGCGGGTGTGAACGAGGGCTCCCGCGAGTGGGAGGGCGTCAACATGGATTGTGTCCACACGCTGCTGCTCTTCATGGAAAGACGCCTCGACCGGGTGAGTGGACACTTATACAGGTTACTATTATTGGGAGCCTATCCTTGGGAGCCTAGTTTGGTACAATCTGCTGACTACTCTGTGTGCTTTTGTCAAGGGTCAAAAGCTGAAGGAGAAATTGACCCCCGTACTGAATCTTCTGACCGAGAGCTGCCGGGTGCACAGGGAGACGCGTCACTACCTCCGCCAACAGGTTCCTAATCCCTTCTTATACTTATGAATTCCACTGTGGAAGGACGGCTGGCATTTTCAAACAAGCCAAACGTATGTATTTCTATTGCCTCTGCCGTCTGGCGAGGAAATCGAAAACTCCAACGCCGGAATCTGCGCTTGATCCGAAACATCTCAACCTCTCACACAACTTGAAAGCGTTGTCAAGGAGAATAACTGAAGACCTATGTCTTCCCTAGACCAGTCTAGAAAACTCCTCTCCCCCAAGTTCTTGTTTTCATGGCACCTGGGCCCGGCCCCTTACCTGTTCCTCCCCTCCTCCCGGCAGATCTTGCCCCCCCTGCGGGACGTGGCCCTCCGCCCCGAGCAGGGGGCCACACTGAGGGGCCGCCTGGTGCGTCTGATGACCCACGTGGACACCGACATAAAGCACTGTGCGGCCGAGCTGCTCTTTGTGCTCTGCAAGGAAAACGGTACGTCTGTCACTTCCCGGCTGGAAGTTTAGTTGAAGGGGCGCCATTCAATCCACCATCGCGCAAGCTTGTCCTGTGTTAAAACGTATTGAGGGATGGCGGGGAGGGAGACCTGAACTACTCCAGCCAAAAGTAATTGTTATGCATGGGAAGTTACCTGAACTGAGCTTAGGTGGAGCATAGGAAGCTCATTAACTGCAATGTGTCACGACTGCTGTGGCCAGACACAAATAGATGTCAAATGAATACCTTTACAAACTTTACATCCCCTTCAAGGCTAGGCATCTAGAATAAACCACCATTTAAAATTTGGTATTTAAAGGGGCACATTTCAGCCTTGTTGCTGCTTCTCATCACATCGGGAAGAAAAGTTCGACCCCCCAAAGTTGACAAGTCGAAAAAGTCGGTTACAAAGACGGTTTCCGAAACGTCCCGCTCTCTTCCTCCCACGCACAGTGAGCCGCTTCGTCAAATACACGGGCTACGGCAACGCGGCGGGTCTGCTGGCGGCCCGGGGCCTCCTGGGCGGCAGCCGGGGGGCCGTGGGGGCTGCCACCGGCGACGGCCGCCCCCCGCAGTACTCCAGCGACTCGGACTCGGACACGGAGGAGTACCGCGAGGCCAAGAGCCGGATCAACCCAGTGACGGGCCGCGTGGAGGATGAGCAGCCTGACCCCATGGAGGGCATGACGGAGATGGAGAAGGAGGAGGAGGCATGCCGCCTCGTCTCCATGTTCAACAGACTCTCCCGGTGCGTGCGTGCGTGTGTGTGTGCACATGTGTGTGTGAGCTATTGGATACAAAATGAAGTATCTGTGTTTAAGTATGTCTTATATAGACCTGTTTTACTCTTTCTCTGTCTCTCTTGCATTGTCATTCCCCTCTGTCCCTCTATGTAGCTCTGTTTCTCTTTCTGTCTCTCTCTACCTCTTTCTGTTTCTCCCTATGCATCACTATTTCCATCTCTTTCTCTCTCCCTTTCCATTCAGTAATTGGTTTTATATAAAATATCAGCACAGCAGTTACTACAGCTAATGTCAACGTTTGTGTGACACCAAATCTCCCTCCACACCCCCCACCTCCCCCCAGGGACAAGATCATCCAGCCGATGGGGGTGACGTCCGAGGGGCGACTGGCTCCCATGTGCGGCCAGATGAGGGGCTGCACCCTAGAGGAAGAGGAGCAGGAGGAGGTGGAGGAGGAGGACGAAGAGCACGAGGAGGGCATGGAACAGTAGGCCACGGGGGGAGGAAGAGACAGACAGAGACAGAGTAGGGGATTCTTTTTACCCACTGTAAACTAGCACAGCCCCCCCCCCCCATCTGTTCTTGCATTCCCACCTATCACAATGTATAGGAGGACACACACACACACACACACACACACACACACACACACACACAAAGGTAGACTATGCATCATCACACCAGCAAAAAAAGGCAGCAGGCAGCACTGAGCGAGAGGGAGGGAAGGGGGAGGGGGAGAGAGACAGAGAGAGCCTGTGCGCAGGTTGTACTATTTTCACGTTCGTCATGGCAACGGAAGGCATTGCTCCCCAACTCTTTTGTATTTAAGGGACCCCGCCTGCTTGGGAGAATGAATAAACACCCCCCACTTATGTTCAAGGGTGTGTTGCAATTTGCTTCAAGGAGAGACGCACACAATGCACAGTTGCGTGTGTGTGTGTGTGTGTGTGGACGTGTGTGTGGACATGTGTGTGTGTGTGTGTGTAGAGCGAGAGAGAGAGAGAGAGAGCGCCCTCTTCCTGTCCTTTATGAATTTGCTCTCAAGAAAATGCCATCATTTTTTCATGGTACGCTCTTTAATTCGTCTTCCATCTTGTTGCCATGTCTCCGCAGTCTCTGCTCGTGTTCTACATGATTTTTTTCTTTTCACGCAGCAGAGGAAGAAAAAAAAACCTGACGACAACTTCCCAATCTACTACAGAAATAATTTATATTGGTCTTTGACTTCTCTTTCATTAAAAACTAAACTCACCTAATCTTCACTGAGTATATTTGGAATAAAATGGATAAAATAAAACGTTTACAAATTCTCTTTCCATTCCAATACATTAACCCCACCCGCCCCCATTCCTATACCCGTGGAAGATGGATGTGTACAATTTTCGGTAGAGGGAGAGATCCTTGGTGGCTTTTTCAACTAAAAACGAAAGATCCTCACAGATTTGGGGATGGCATTTTTGTTTGTCTGCTTTAATTGTTTTTCATTATTCAGGGGGATTAAAATCATAATTGGAAATTTGCTTTACGTTGAAAGATCCAAATTGCAAGGCTGTACTGATTCATAAATTCTAGCCGGGATACCAGCAGTGTGTTCATCAAAACAAGCTCAGGTTTCTCACTAAAAGTGTGAATTACTAGTAGACCATAATAATAATTTGCATATTTATATGTTTTGTGACGTTTTTAGTGGATAACAGGATAGAGGTGGGTGTGGGATTATTTCATTGTGAAAAAGTCACAGATCAAAAAAAGCTACTGTACAGGTCGTTGCTGCACTCCTTTATACACAGGGTTCATTCTGGCAGGACAGAATGAAATTCAAGGACTTTCAAGTACTTTTTAAGCATTTAAGCACATTTAAGCAGTTTTTCATTTTCAAGGACTCTGCGCAAAACAAATATAATACATTTTCAATGTATTATTTATTTACCTTCATTAATTAAAATATAATACAGTCTCGTTATCTATTATTTATATTTGTATATATATTATTAATCTCATTGTCATCTACTATTATAAGTGTCTAGTTCTAACCATGCTCGATTCTGTTTACATTTCCCTGGCATCATCTATGCTGGAAATATTTTATTACCTTACGATTTGAATAACAAGTCCCGGAGCAATATCACAGGTTTTCAAGGATCGGGTTTTTTTCAAGGACTTTTCAAGCACTTCAGCACAAAAGGGTCTATTTTCAACGTATACCAGTACAATTTCTGAGGACAAAATTCAAACACTTCAAGCACCTCCAGGACCTGGTAATAACCCTTGCACACAGTATGCTTTTCCACCGGTTTTTCATTCAAATGGAAATCTTTGGGAGGTCCGCTTCGGTGACAGTTTCCGCGGAGTGAAATCAATGGAGAACACAATTTTTTTTGTTGTTTTGGTTTATCCATGTTTCATTTGAACGTTTTTATTTCCTTTTTGTCAAATACAGGAAGTTCATGTACAGAAGAGGAACCGGGAATTTAGAGACTGAAGTAGCTGTACAAATATTTACAGATCAAAGCAAAAGCAAGAAATAAAAAATCTCCCCGTGCAAGATATTAAAACTCCCAAATAATAATAATATTATTAATAGCAATAATAATAATAATGACAATGATCATAATCAACAACAAACAGATAAAAACGACAAACGGTAAACACAGACTTATTACGCTTTCAAATCGTTTTTGACCTGCCGCGTTTTCTTTCAGAAAAGGACAGTCGTTTATTTTCTCCTTTAATTATTATGGTGTTTTTTTGTTTTTTTTATCCAGGCATACAATCCTCACTTTCTCTTTCTCTCTCCTTGTCTTTTGAAGAACAAACAAAGAAAGAACACAGATAGCTTCATTTTTAAATACACTCACCCTCAATCGTTTTTTTTTTTAAAGCAAACAGAAATGAGGGCAATACCACATAGTCCTTTTGTAGCCCACCCTCCTTACCCCCTTCCTCGTCCTTCACTTCTATGGTTTTCAATCCCCCCCCTTCACTTCAACAGGCCAGAAGCGGTTTGCGGGCGAGTCATTGTATGCGTATCCCGATAAAACATCATTATTTAAAAATAATAACGGCAAACAACCCTCGACCAGGGAGGGTTCTTTTGTTTCATTTTGTTTTTTTAAAAATGTCCTTGTATAAATTATACAAACCATAGTTATCGATACATATTTATAGTGCGGAAATGTGTTGTGTGTGTGTGCCTGTGAGTATGTGTGTGTGTGTGTGTGCCTGTGAGTGTGTGTGTGTGTGTGTGTGTGCGCGCGCGCGTGTGTGTTCCGTCCACAAAATAAGGAAAATCTCTTACGTAGTGCCGACCGAAGTCATCGTCTTCCTCCTTTGCTCCATTTGTCTTTTTTTTTTTCCTTCTTTTTTTTTTTTTCTTTCTCTGGGGGAGGGTGGGGGTCGAAGAGACCGGACTCAGGAGCCCGTCACACATTCACGCGGTTACAACCCTCCCACCCGCCCGCCCACCTCCATTGTGTTACCTGGAGGACAACCCTGCGTAGCGAGTTCCAGGAACAATCCCCGACTCCCAGACTCTCTGCGGTCTAGGGCTCAAAATACTGCGCTGGGATCAGAAGCGGTCCCGTCCTTTTTCCGTCGTATGCTTGTTTGTCTGTTTGTTTGTTTGTTTTGTCTGTCTGTTGGTTTTGGGCACCGCTTCCCTTCAGGCCTTGGCACTGAGGGTGAGCAGCTCGATGAAGGAGTTGAAGAGGGTCTCCAGCCAGCCCTGGTTGGCCATGCACTGCTGCACTACCTCCTCCTGGCCCGGGTCCTCGGCCGCCTGCTCAATGCTGTCCGTCTGTTTGGGGTAGAAAGGAAATGCAAGGTTACATACCACAGGCTGTATACCACAAAAGAACAAAGAACTTTACCCTATTGTCAGTTAAGTCGATACAAGGTATAATTCATTCAAAATATTCCGTCCTGTTAAAGCAGGGGTCTTGAACCTTTTTCAGCCCCAGGGCCCCTCGGCGGATCGAGAAACAGAGCAGATTCTTTAAAAATAAAATTTTGTGTTGCATTTTAAACCCGGTATATAATAACATATTCATAAAGTCCTATTAACCTATTTATATACTCAGTTATGATGCATATGGTTCCTGTGTTTTTATTTTAGAGTTTGATAGAGTATTAATTTTCGTTAGTTTCCTACCTGTGTGAAACGAAAAACACAACATAACTAAGAGACGGTTCTGCGCCGTCTCTCCAACAGAGTGGGAAGAACACAGCGTGTTAAAAAGTTGGGGGATCCCCTGCAGTACCTCCAGCTGAAACCACGGCTTTAGACCAGGAATTTATGGTAAGGTTTATATTTTATGGAGGCCTCGTTTATAATGAGACCTCCCATGTAAGTAACGATCTGAAGGAAATACGGCCAGCGATGACGCCTGTAGATTAGGGTGGGGCGATGTGGCAAAAATGTCACAGTTTTATTCAGGCAGGGTTGCTTGCTTATTCATGTTGGTTTTTAAGACTATTTTGGAAGTTACTGAAGAGTACAACCAAACTAATTTCCCTATTTAAAAAATATAGCCCTACAAGGTAACACAACCTAAACTAACCTACGGTTTGCTATTACTGGTTTATTGGTGTGTCTCTAAGGTAGGAGCGTAAAATTTCATGGCTCCCATGTCACTATCAAAATCTGTAAATAAATGTTGTGTAACATTTAATGTTATTTCCCATTAAAGTAGGGGGGGGGGGGTGAAACATCCAAAGTCTCACCACGCTTGGCTTATTCTGTATTGTTTTAATTTACAGAAAAAAAGAAAGATAAAAGAAATCGGCTCTCAGACGGGACCTGGCTTCCATCGCTCGTTTTGACACTTCACGACCTATTTTCTCCACTGCATGTCCGCGTTCCCTGTTTCTCCAAACAAAACAAATCCAAATAGTGAGTTTTATTTTAGATTATAATAATTAATTGAAGAAAACCAAAAAAATGTCCCCAATGTCCCCACACCGCACCCGTAACTCTAAAAGACACGTCTAGCGTCTGAGTGGCATTTTTAATAATATAAAGAGCTCCGTTGAACAGGGCTGTCCAAACTACGGCCCGTGGGCCAACTGTGGCCCGCGGTCCATTTTTAATTGGCTCGCAGCAAATTCTAAAAATATAATGGAATATGGTCCACACACGAAACTTGTGCTTGACTGTATTGTACTTTTTAGTTTTAACACTAGGTGGAGCTACTGTCTTTAACAAGGCAGCTTCTCCACAAAACAACAGTTAGCCGGAAACACAGTTGTAAGGCGAATCGAAGAATTGTCAGCTAACTTAAAACATCTAGTGTCAGATAAAGCTTGTGCTTTTGACTTTTACTCGATTGCATGTGAGAGCACAGATGCCACAGACACCGCACAGCTGTTAATTTTTTGCAGGGAGTTGACCATAACTTTTGCATTACAGAGGAGCTGCTTGATCTTAGGAGTCTAAAGGGCACAACAACAGGTAAGGACATTTTTGAAGCTGTGTCAGATGCAATTGACAAGATGGGACTTAAATGGGACAAGCTGTGTGGAATTACAACGGATGGGGCTCCAGCAATGACAGGCAAGCACAAAGGAATGGCCTCTATGGTGTGCGCCAAGGTGCAAGAGAGTGGAGATGAGGCTGTTAAAATGCACTGTATCATCCACCAAGAAGCCCTCTGTGCCAAGACAGTCCAGCTTGGCGATGTGATGAACACTGTTGTGAAAACTGTCAACATAATTCGAGCACAAGGGCTCTACCACAGAGAATTTCAAGCTTTCCTATCTGATATTGATGCTGAATATGGGGACCTACTCTACCATTTTGATGTGCACTGGCTAAGTTGCGGCTCTGTGCTGCAGCAGTTTTATTCCCTGGGATCAGAAATCGACCGAATCCATCGGTTCTCTGAAGAATCAACATCAGCTTCTCTCCCTATCCGACTTCTACTGGAGCTTGGAAAAGGCCAAGTTGCCTCTGATAAGATGCCAAGCAAAAAGAATGATGAGTCTATTCGGCTCAACATACAAATGTGAGCAAACATTTTCTCTGTTAACTCTGAACCAAAGCAGATTGATAACCAGAATGACCGACAGCCATCTCTGTGATGTCCTTCGCATCTCAACAACCAAACTTACTCCGGACCTGCCAGCCACCCTTCAGTCCAAAGCGCAGCATCACTGCTCCCACTGAGTGCAACACTGTTCCCATTATAGGTGAGTTAAAAATATATTACACAGTATTCATGTGTTAATAAACCCAATAACTTGAACAATTCAGTCAATTAAAGTTAATAACATTTTATAACAAACGTTAGTTGATGTGTTAACAAGCCCAATAACTTATTTGCATAACAAGATTGAAATATACCCATCCCCTTTTCCCCTTATTTCCCCCCTTTACAGGGCTGTGAAGGGGGATCACCATCCTATCTAAGAAGCAATCTGAGGCGGCTGTTTTGAGAATGTGCTGCCAGCCATTTCTGTAACAAAATAAATGAAAACTCATTAATGGAAAACTGTGATGCAGGCTGTTTTTTTTTCTTAAAGCATATTCAATTATCAATCAAAATTTACCTACATCTGATTGATTTTGTCAACTTTAATACACTAGAGGTGAGGCGATATACCTCACCTCTAGTGTATTAATGAAGGGCCCAGCCCTTCATATATTTTTCTGTATTTGGCCCTCAGTGAAAAAAGTTTGGACACCCCTACCGTAGAAACTGAATGTGTTTCAGTTTCTTTTCTTTGCAACCGAGCACCACGGTTCGGATCTGACTCGCCATTTTTCAGAATGTTTTTTTCAAATAATTTTTGAAATAAAACATATTTGTACAAAATAAATACACATATTAACCCACTATTTGTGCTTTGCTGGTATTCGGATTCCGCTCCACCCCCTTCTTTGCTTTAAGTGCTTGTCCTGGCAATGTTGCCGCTTCCATTCACACACACTTCCATTCACTGTACTGGCATTTTCCAGGAAATTATATGAGGTTAAGAGTGGGGAAATTCACGGCACGACTTTTACGGAACATCAAAACCGGCAACCCTTTACCATATGACGCCAATAAGGAATATTGACTGTGGATTTACGGATTTCATGCCATGTGGGAAAAGGGCTTAAGATAATTCTACATTTTGTAAGCCATTGTCAAAACACTAACCAGGTGGGTTATAGGACAGCAATGTTAACAGCAGGTACGTTCACAAATACCCTGCGGTAGTTGTCAAGAGGGCGGTTAATATGTTCCATATTGGTCTCCCATATTGGTATTATGGCCTCGCTATGCAACTACTCAGTTACAAGGTCTGGCTGCAGGAGATGACGTTTGCCAGATGGCTAGGTACCAAGAGACCCATTTGTAATAATTCACACAGTACCAAGCGCAGAATTAAATACTCAGTTCATTTAGCAGATAGGATAGGACCGCTTCAGAGATACCCCGCCCTCTCACTGTAGACAGCTGTGTCGCTGTGAGGTTCCGCAAGTGCAACTTGGGCCCGGCGATAAATCAACATTATCCGTTATTGTCTTTCAGCGGTAAAGGATTGCTACGAAATTAAAATGGCACGCAACGTCGTAGTGTAAATAAATGACGACGAGAGAATTTCTTTAACAACATGAGCTGGGAAATATTAGAGGGAGTACCGTTTGAACTACCAGAGCTCTAGTCTAGCTCTAGCTCAATGTGATCAACCTCTGTCGGATTCTTAACATGGAGACTTAATTCACGCACAGATTTCCCTGCGATGGTGATCGCAGGGAAATTATGTAATTCCTCCATATTGCCGTGATCGGAGTGCAAAAAAAAATATCAACAGAAAAATTATACAGTATGTGTGTCCTTTTGTCTCCTTAAAAAATATATAATAATGCAGGCATATATAGACGATGTCCAGGCACAGGAAAGTGCACTCTAGATAACGACTAAGAAGCAGGTTGGGATAACGAAGATGCTCTCCTGTCATTTCTCAAATCACCCTTTGTGTCTAAAACCACCCATTTCTTACTTTATGGTGTTTAAGCCACCCACAATTTTCTTGGATATCAGCAAATCTGCCGTCCAACGTTAATTGCCAAATGCTGAATACGTCAATCAGTTAGTGTATTTGAGTGCCAGAGGAAACTGGTTAATTGGCCCACCTCAAGCTGGGACGACTTCGGTAGCGTGGTCTCCTTTTGAAATGAGGGTGTCTCCCTTTTAAATTGAATAACGTGTGTGTTTGACTGCATTCCACATGTGCAGCTTTATTTGGAGACTATGAAACAGGAAGCACCCCAATAAAGTGTGTGTGTGTGTGTGTGTGTCTGTGTGTGTGTGTGTGTGTGTGTGTGTGTGTGTGTGTGTTGGCTCTACGTACCTCCTTCTTGCAGTGTAGGAAGGTGTGGTACTTGTAGTGGTGGAGCGAGTGGTACAGGCTGTAGATCCGACACGTCTCAGTCGACAGCTTGAGATCCTGAAAGATTTTCTCATTTTATTCTCGGCTCAGAGGGGATGGGCGCATAATGAGGTTTGTGAGCCCCATTCATCAGCGTTACAAAATGTTTCCTTTTACGGAGCAGCTTATACACTGTTTGAAGTTAAGTACTGCCGGCTCTCTTGAATGGCGAGTAGCAGAATCATTTCACTGCAGTGACTTCTTGTCAAAGCGTGTCGAGGAGGAACCGAATGAAAGCTCACTGGAAAAAATGGAAACAAACCCTAACAACAGTTTTACAAGCAGAATTGTCAAATCAGAAGGTGCATATGCAGCAGATAATAAACACCAAAGTTGTGATAATGATTGACCACTATATCTAATTTTTGACGTAAGAGAGGGTTTCACTCATTTATTGGTAGAGACGTTGGGATATGCTGCCCAAGTAAATTGTCATAATTGGAACATAAACAAGGCATCGGTGTTCAAAAAAATGAAACAAAAAAGAATATAAATATGAAAATTGATAGACTAATTTGCTCTCCCATGAAAACGTTAGAAAAAAAATATATAAAAGTCCTATCAAAACATCTGAGACCCAATAGTTTGATAACAAAAATGAAAAATTTGTAACAAATCAATAAATAGACAAAAATTTAAATAAAAACATTGAATATATTGAGTATAATGTACCTGTGTCTGAGAATCAAATACCTATGCAGACTACATTCCCAAAAATCAATATTTCAAAAGCAATTATTTTTTGGCAGAGTAAGCTATGACATTTATTTTCCTTTTTTTTTGGATTTGCGGATTCTCTTACCTGCTGCTTGGGCATGCTCCGTTTCACGCGGTTCAGGGTCTTGCGGTTGTAGCCCTCGCCGCCCAGGTGCACCTTGACGGCGGCAGACTCCAGTGGGTCTGCCGTCATTTTTGGGAATACGTGCAGTGCCTCCTGCGGACAGTCAGGTTGGAATCTTGTCAGTGGCCTATGCTTAAGTGGTAATCCCATCACTATTTTGTTTTAAAAAATCCCAGATTTGATACTACTACTTTTTTTTAGCTGGCAATTTTTAAGAAACAGCCAGCTCCTCTATATGTTTATGATTATGATTATGATTATTATTATTAATCTTATTATTAATCTTATTATCATCATTATTATTATTATTATTATTATTATTATTATTATTATTATTATTATTAATAATAATAATAATAATAATAATAATAATATTAAGCATAATAATTATAAATGATACTTATTACTACTATTATTATGAAATGTATATAATTATAATTATCAATGCTTGATTAAGCATTTAATTCAATGTTGATGTTATTATTATTAATATGAATAATAATAATAACAATTATTATTATTATTATTATTATGATTAGTATAATAATACTAATAATAATAATAATAATAATAATAATAATAATAATAATAATAATAATAATAATATTAATAATTACACATTTTAGTATTATTATTAACAACAATAATAACAATCATAAGAAGAAGAATAACAATTATAACAACAATATCAACAATTAATTCAATGCTCAATCAATCACTCAGGAGTGACATTTTCACTTTAGTAGTAAGGTACAAAGTCTTCATTGGTCCAGTGTTGGTATGAGAAACTTGTTGAGCTATCCAATCCTTGGATCTGACATCATGATTGTTACTTTTGAACTTAATTTAAAATTGTCAGATATCCAGGAAACTTTACAAGCCCAGCTTTATAGATATACATAGATACAGAGATGTGCAGTTTCCTTTGTGGAGTTAATAATGTCCATACGGTTTAGAACCTGAGTGTGATAGTGTTTGTGAGTAATGAATGGAATGGAATCATGATAAACAGCGTCTGGCATCAGGGTGGGGGGGGCAGTGTGGGGATAAGGGATATCTCCAGTATCAAGCGCAGACATTATCGCAGATTTCGATTCAGTATAGTGGTTAAAGTGGATTTTACTCTGTATGTAAATCCAATATGGGCTAGATTGGACTTGGTGCAATCCATATTCCTAATTAACTACTAATTAATACAAAATGTATGAACAATACTTGTTAAATTACAAAGTAAATGTCTTTGAAACGCTTCATTTCACTTTGCATTCATATTAACTAAACTAATAAGTAATCAGCAGGAGTCCATCAGATCTGATGGACTACAGGTAATTAGCTACAAATGGTCTTCCGTCTGAAGTTAAAGAACTCTGAGCTCAGTGAAATTGAATGTAGGCTGTAGCATATTCCTGAGAGACAGGATGGAGTTGGTGGGTTGCCAGGTCACACAAAGATTCCCATCCCCACGACATCTCAAACCCCACCGGAAGCAATAGTAGCAGTACTAACAATTTGATGGGAAAATCGCAAACCTGGTGTGGTGTGGGGGTGGTGTGGTTTAAGCAGCCACACCTGTCTTGGGTGTAGTTAATTGAGCCCAGGATAAGGGTGGCTGTACACCTATTGCTTGTCAGAGCAATCAACGAGCAAAGGTTAAATCACCCATCCCCACACACACACGGGGGAGCCTTTGCCATGACATGTTTACATCTTCTCAGGGCTTGCCCGCTCTCTACAATAAAGTGGTATGTTTCAACACCATCGCCTGTGTCTCTGTGTTGGAGGGTCCTGAAAAAGCCACTCGAGTGGCATGTGGCAGGCGGAACTGCCATACCTGGCAACCCTGCCCTTTGTTTTTGTTGTTTTTTTTAGCAGGATATAGGACAAATGACTAAAACCGCTTTTTACCTGATGCTGTGCACTCATGTTGATTCTCCTCAACAGCCTCCTCTTCTGCTCGTTGAGCAAACCATCAATCTTCCTCATGGGTGGGAGGTACAGCTCATCTGCCGCGGTGGATCAGAAACAGAGCGAATGTTTTACATGCGCGGGGGGCATCAGACACAGTGCCCACTTGGCTTCACTTTCACTTTCACTTTCACCCATCTGCCCCCCTCCACCGCGCCTTCACCCGTCTTTGCTCACCATCTGTGTCCTCGAGGGCCTGGATCATGTCGGGGTCCAGGGCTGTGCTCACCAGCATCTCCACGTAGCTCCGGAACATTTCTCTCATGGCCCGACTGTTCACCCCGCCACGCATGGGTCCTAGAGAGAGAGAGAGAGAGAGAGAGAGAGAGAGAGAGAGAGAGAGAGAGAGAGAGAGAAAGACAAGAGCAAGAAAATAGCTATTATTAATGAACAATGCTCCCTGGTAGAGCCGAACTCCTGATGATAAGTAATAATTTTTTAGTTTTTCTTTGGCACTCGCTGCTGATATAGATCCATTTTGCTTTGGTTGGGACCATTTATTTTATTTTCTGACTTTTTAAAGATTTCATTTGTTCCAGCGTGCATGGCTCTTGTTTCATCAAAACCAAAGAAAATGATTTGTATTGCTTCAGATAACCACACTCTCGCGATACCTCACGCATCCATGCGATACGTTGCGGTAGGTGTTTCTCCTCATAAGAAATACATGAATCGCAAATCTCCAAAGTTAATGCTAATATTTGCCACAATGACTAATAAAGAGTAACGCTTGTTGGCCCGGTGGCTTATAAAATCTTCAAAGTGGAACTGGAATGACTCATGGAAGGTTATAGTTAAGTGGCAGCTCAAAACACGACAACCATGAATGGCCGAGAGTGGCTGGCGGCATGCAATGCAGCGGCGGGAATGCGTCGAATGAATAAAAAAACAACCGGCCTCACCTTCGTCGTCACTGGGGGGGTTGGGGGAGGAGTCGGAGTCGGAGGAGGGGGAGGAGGGCACCTCCTTCAGCCATTTCTTCCTCTTCTTGGGCGGCGGCTCGGCCTTCTCCTTCACGCCCCGGGCCCTGGATGGTCGCTCTCCCCTCTTCTCCTCCCTGGGCCGGCCCCGCTCGGCTCCCCCGCCTCCCCTCCTCTCCTGGGAGCCCTGTCGCTTCCTCTCCCTCTCCTCCCGCTCCTTCTTCTCGCGCTCCCGCTGCCTCTCCCTCTCCTCCCGCTCCTTCTGCTCCCTCTCTCGCTCCCTCTCCCTCTCCTTCTCCTTCTGCTTCTTCTCCCGGCGCTCTCGCTCCCTCTGCTCGCGCTCCAGCTTCTCCCTCTCCTTTTGCGCCCTGTCTTTTTCCCTCCTCTCTTTCTCCTTCCTTTCCCTCTCCCTCTGCTCCTTCTCCTTCTGCTCCCGCTCTTTCTCCTTCCTCTCCCTCTCCCTCTGCTCCTTCTCCTTCTGCTCCCTCTCTTTCTCCTTCCGCTCCTTCTCCCGCCGCTCCCTCTCCTTCTGCACCCTCTCTTTCTCCCTCCTCTCTCTCTCCTTCCTCTCCCTCTCCCGCTGCTCCTTCTCCCGCTCCTTCCTCTCCTTCTGCTCCCTCTCCCTGCGCTCTCGCTCTTTCTGCTCCCTCTCCTGACGCTCCCTCTCTTCTCTCTCCTCCCTCTCCTTCTCCCTGCGCTCCTTCTCTCTCTGCTCCTTCTCTCTCTGCTCCTTCTCCCTCTGCTCCTTCTCCCGCTGCTCTCTTTCTTTCTGCTCCTTCTCTTTCTGCTCCTTCTCTCTCTGCTCTCGCTCCTCTTTCTCCTTCTGCTCCCTCTCTCTCAGCTCCTTCTGCTCCCTCTCCCGCTGCCTCTCCCGCTCCCTCTCGTCTCTCTCCACCCGAGGAGGGGTTTGATTAAGGGCGGTGGTGGGAGGCTTTGGGAGGGACTGGCGCCTGTCGAGGAAACATGGGAGAGACATACAAAGTTGTCAATTTCGCTAACCCTAACCCCAAGTCTGTCCCTAGTCAGAACTAGCTACGTTGTCGGAGATTGGTTTGCAAAAGCAATGGGAGAAAGTCTTTGTTCTCCACCAGAAAGGGATTTAGCAACCATTCATTTCAATAAGTTTCTCAACGACTGCATACTATATATATAAAAAAAATAGATTTTTTTGTAACCGTATTTGGTGTCTATGGGAAAAATGGTTCTTAGGGTGACCTGCAGTGCCAGAGTTGGCCAATCCAGACAGCGACCACAGTGGCTAATGGTAAAAGTGAATGTCAGCATTATGGACTTCTATGAGGAACACGCACAGTCAAACTATTACATATCGATATCGGTAACAACCTCTTTTTAACATATAGATACAACACCCAGGACCGCCTTACCTCAGCGCAAGTCCCGGTCTGTGCCAGGGCTTTCGCGAGCACACCCGCACATAATCCTTCTTGTTGACGTTCTCCAAGAACTTCACATACAAGCGTTGGTACCGCATTTTGGCATCGCCGAAGTAGCCCAGGTACTACAGGAAAGGAGGGATCGGGATCCGTAAGCATTTTCTCACTTGTTATTCCGTCACACCGTGTAAGAAAAGCTGTCACTATGAAGACACTTATCAACAGCAAGCTCTATTCAGAAAAAGGTGGAAATTCCTCCTGATGAAAATGTGTCCCGTCATGCACATTTTCAGCCACGCAGCCTCGTCTCAGTCCTATCTCATTCCCTTTAGATGTGGGGGGAGGGGGTGCTCGTAAATGACAATGGAAATGGATAGAGTGGTGTGCATTCTTTTGTAAACGTCTTTGATCGTGCCAGACAACACAACGCGATGTTTGGCAAGAGCGTAGCCACATCCATCCTCTATCCGCAGACATTTCTTATAAAGAAAACACAAAGCAATTTTGACTTTGCGACATTGAACAAATTGCGAATGCTCATTTGGGAAGATAAAAGCTCCTCAGCTGTTAAGACTCACATTACTGGTAGCACAGAACTGCCTCTGTCCATCTTTGATCTCAGGGCTGAATTTCTGCAGCAGGGCTTTTTGGACCCTCCAGATCGGCGGGGGCTCCCGGCCAGTCTGCAACGCAAGCTGGGTGGCGGGCCACACACACACACACACACGGAAACAGACACAGAAACAGACACAGAAAATGTTTTTTCCTTGATAGTGTCATGAATTCAAACTTTAAACCTCAAGAAGTGCTCTCGCTTTCGCTTTGCAAGCCTGATTGGCTGCTGTGGGTAACGTGCTAAACCTAATATGTTCATTACAGTGCTCTTAACATTTATTTTAGACACTTTTTCTCATACAGTCACGAGTCTCTCCACCAAGGACATCAGGCATATAAATTCATAGTCTCCTATTAGCCTAACCTGCGAAAAGTGGTTAGGCTAGGAGCGATAATGCCAATCCCTTGTGGCAGATACTCGCTACGGTGTGAAAATTAGGAATAGTTTGTGAATGCCACTGGTCTAATTGCTACACCACTTCTTTCACCAATTGTGTTACCGAGATTAATCAATGCCATGGCAAGGGGTGGGTAAGGTAAGCGGGTCGGTTCCATACAGACCCATGTAACTATGTTAATAATAAATACGCATATAGAAATAAACAAAAAGTATTCAAAAAGTGAGGTTAATACAAATTTAATTTACTTGAATTTAATTTAATTTTAATATAAATTTTACTCAACTTTGCTTAGCCAATGTCATCCTGGCCCAAATAGCAAATTCTACATCTTTTTTATTTTCTCATATTTTTTCAAATGGTGATATATGAATTAACCTCATTTAATGCTCCTATGGACTGTTGTGGTTTATAACTGCACAAGGGAAAATGCATCAAAAGGTCTATAAACATCAAAAGGTCTATGATGTGACTAATGACGTGTTTCCCTGATTTAGAATCTGCTTTGGTGCAGATTTTTGGTGCTTTGTTGATGGTTGATGATTGACTTGTACTTTGTTTGCAGTCGCTCCAGTCAAATCACCAACCCATGAACCCAGGTGAGGAATCCCAAATCAAGCTCAAGGAATGAAGAAAGAAGAATAAAGAACACAACAGGTAGTTGTATGTGTTTACCGGTGAATACTGTGACAGGGGTGATGGGGGGCAGGGTCTCACCTTGAGGGTCCCGATGTCCTCGGTGCGCACCACAAACTCGTCTCGCTCGCGGAAAATGCCCTCGCCACCACTCTCACTGTCCTCCTCTTCGCTTTCCCCGGCAATGGCGGCATCAACCTGCTTCTTGGCCAGGTGCAGCGAGGTGAGCCGCTGCGAGGCCGGGCCGTCCTCTGGGGTGGGGGGCGAGGGGGGTGGCGAGGAGTGGGGCGAGGAGGAGACGGAGGAGGAAGAAGAGGAGGAGGAGGAGGGGGAGGGCGGTGGAGGCTCCTGGGTCCCAGACTCCTTGGCTTCGGCTTCAGCTACAGCTACAGCTTCGGCTTCAGCTTCGGCTTCAGCTTCGGCTTCGGCTTCAGCTTCGGCTTCGACCTCGGCTTCGACTTCGGCTTCGGCTTCAGCCACATCCTCAGCAGCGGGGGCTTCGGCGTCCAGCTCCTGATCCTGGTCGGAGGAGGAGGGGGGTGGCGTGGTGGAGGGAGGGGGCACCGAGGTGGCAGCAGGCAGCGCGGAGAGGGGCGAGGTGGCCATGGCCGGCGGAGAAGCCGACGGGGGCGGGGACGCTGACGGGGCTTTGGCAGTGACGGTGGGGGGCTGCAGCCGGTAGAGGGAGGCACGCTTTCCCTGCGGGGAGGGTGTGGCATGCTCTTCCTCCTCCGCCTCCTCCTCCGCCTCCTCCTCCTCCTCCTGCTCACACTCCTCTTCGGGGCCGGGAGGGGCAGGGGCAGGTGAGGGCTCTGAGAGTGACGGGGGAGGCAAAGGCGATGGGGGAGAGGACGTCGGGGGGGAGGGGGGTGCAGGCGCGAGCGGGGGTTCCAACGGTGAGTCTACAGGGGAAAACAGAAAGGTCAGTTGCCTGGTTACCACCGCTGGCTTCAGCTGTAAAGGGCTTTAACATGGTGGCGCACAGAAACTATTTCAGTGTAATGATTTGTTCGCTGACTATTTTGGATGGATAGATAGATAGATAGATAGATAGATAGATAGATAGATAGATAGATAGATAGATAGATAGATAGATAGATAGATAGATAGATAGATAGATGGATAGATTACCTTCAACTTTGGGAGCTTCTAACATGTGATAATCAGACAGTCCTCTCTCCTCCTCTTCATCAATGCTTCTATGGTGTAGGCTCTGTTCTCTTCTCATTGCCTCCTCGTCATCGTCACAGTCTAGAGCTCGCTCCGACTCTTCCTCATCGTCTTCCTCCTCAGGCCGATCTGCCTCGTCCTGCTGCGCTTCGCTGTCAGACCGTGCGGAGCCTGCACTCTGCTGTCCCTCGACCTGCAGCAGGTGGTGCGCGTACGTCGTGTTGCTCTTGTCGTCAGCATTGGCCTCAGTGTTGCTGGTGGTGACCAGAGGGGGTGTGGGAGGCAGGGGAGGGCTGAGGGCCTGCGGCGGTGGCCGGGGGGATGGAGGCGCCTGCGCCACAGCCGCAGCCACAGCGGCAGCCAGAGAGTGCGGGGTGTCGTAGAGGGCGGAGATGGCTGAGGAGATGCTCTTCTGTAAGTCCTGGTTCTTGCTGACCGAGTCCTCCTCGTCGGAAGAGAAGGACGGCAGCGTCTCCAGGTTCCTCTTCAGCTCCTCATCCAGACGCTTGCAGGGGCTAGGGCAGCCACTCAACCCCAGGCCGCCGGCCTCACCCTCCTCACCCTCCTCGCCGCCCTCCCCAAACTGCTGCTGTGCCGTTCCGGGCGGAGGTGGAGGCGGAGGGGGTGGAGGCTGAGGGGACAGGGGCCTGAGTCCACCTTTCAGGGACGAGCAGGGGTCGGTGGCCTGTTCCTCTCCCTCCCGACCCTCCTCATCCTGTTCCTCCTCCTCTTCCTCATCCTCCTCCTCCTCTTCTCCCTCAGGACCACCCCCCAGGCCTGCCGGCTTCTTGCCCGTTTTGAGGAAGTCCAAGAAAGAGGCCATGAAGCCCGGTTTCAGCTCTGGAGCCTTGTCATCTGTCTGTGAGGAGAAAGGAAAAATATGGAATAGAAGGACATTAAACAAAGGAGAGTGAGGCCGAAATAAAATAACACATGGATGACATTATAATTCCACCCTAACTGTATATTACTGTCACGGTATTACTATAATTGGTCATATTATGTGTAACGCTCATAATGTTATTTTTAAACCTGAACAATAGAAGTAGTACCCCAAAATAGACAGCAGGGGGCAGCCAAGGGCCCACCATTGAAATCAGGTAACCGTGGCAACAGCTACCCTGGCAACAGCCTTCTCTCTCCTCTCTCCTGTTCTCTCTCTTTTGTCAGTCAGAAAAAGCTGGCTGTCACTCAGGACTATACAGTCTCCCTCTATTGGCAGCCATCACACAGAGATCACACCCTTGCCATACGAAAAACACAGTTAAAACAGCAAAGAAATGTGACAGTCAGGTGGTCACCTTACTGCTAAGATCACACAAGCTCTGCCTTTGACGGAGACCCAGGGAGTGATTAAGGTTCACCATGTGTCTTGCTCACTCCACCACTGAAGCCCCAACTTTGAATGTGTAAGAGATGAATTATAGATGGCGTTCCGGGTTGGGTACGGGTTTTGTGAGGAGACTTACTGAGTTGGAGAGTTTCTGCATAGCAGCCCAGGCCTCTGGATTCAGCTGCTCATCCATCTCTCTCTCCCATGTCATCTGCGGTAACAATAAGTGGGGAAAAAGAAAGACACAAACACAAGATAAGATTGTAAAGCTATCGTTTTGTTCATATGCATGGCAACACTATGTCAGCTACTTAAATCGCCGTGTGGAGACTTCGGGGCAACCAAAAAGTTGCGGCGAGTTTATCTTAGTAGAAGTGGCACTGAAAACGTCATTTTATGGGGAGGGTGCAAATCCTGAAGGAAATTTGCTTTGCCCTGAATCACTGTCGGATTATAGGCTGCATGTACGTCTCATGGTTGCTGTTGCTGAGGCAACCAAACCACCGTCTCACTCTTAAGACAGAATTCAGAGTTGGAGCGCTGCACATGCAGGTATTCTCCAACCCCACGCATCCAGGATTCAGGCATTCACAGAGGCTGCATTTATTTGCACACACCAGAAAAATATCACAAAAATACCATCTCCATGAGATACCTGTACCTCATTTCTACAGATTGGACACAGCTCCTATCTAGCACGTGTGCTGTGCCTTTGCAGAGTTTGATCTGTCGATTGAAACAGATGGAATATAGACCTATTCGATCATTTCAGTAAATGCTTCATAAGTAATTGATAGTCACATGGCTCCCAGGCTACATCTACACATTACATGAGTTTAATGAGTTTTTCTTATGTAGATAAGGGGGTAAATGGGTAATGCCTGAATCTTCTCAAAATACTTAAGCCACTACACTGAAGTACTCTCACATTGAATGCGTCTAGTAATGAGCGTAATTGTTTTTCCGCTGTGTATTTCGGCTCCAAAAGGATGGAGTGTAAATTTTGGCTGTTTGTTTTTCTCAGCTGAAAATAACTGAAGCTGTTGTGTATAATTTGACAGCAGAAATGAGAAAACTCACGGCTTGGGTCACACATTGCGGAGTGCCAGCCAGTAAAAAAAAAAATATTTGCATAGTAAAATTCCTGTCAGTTTCATGTTGGAATTCACAGCGCACTCACCAAAACTTTGAAAATTACAATACTCGCCAGCTTATTCCTTGACAAATAATTGTACACTTCACTCAGGTTTTCATTTTCATAATAAAGGAAAACAGTGCAATGTCTCCCATCGAGGCAAAGCGTTTCAGATGGAAGCCTTGCCAAAAAGCATATGCCAGTGCAACTAATGAGTGGGCCTCATTCCCTGAGCAGGAAATGCTGTACAGTCACATGACATCAACACTCCCTGTCAACACATACACATAAACAGAGAGCTAAGGAGAAACGTTATAAGAAAGGGAACCCGAGAACTAGTATATCATTCTTTAAAGCCCGCAGAGACATCAAGCTCTACTGAAGGAACGGGAACTGGCTTCAAACACTCATCTGACTGACTCACCTCCTGGGCTTTCTGCTGCTGTTTCATCATCTTCTCTTGCGTCGGGTTCAGGTCATTTCTGCCGATATCCAGGCCGGGCGTGGGTCCAGGACTCAGTCCCAGTGAAGGGGCCGAGCCCACAGAACCATCGGACAGGACAGGTTCGTTGCTGGACAGAGAGTCGGTCCTCAGGAGGGAGTCCGTCGGTGGCATAGAGGGGATAGGCAGCTTGATCTACAATAAAAAGCAAGAAATAAACAAAGTTATGAGGGAATTTAGCTAGCTAGACAACAGCTGGTTTTACATATTGCCCAAAAACTACTCAGAAAGGTTCCAAACGCACGCCAGTGCTGTGGTGACTGGTTTTACCTTGATTGGCTGGATGGGCTCCTGGTGCTGCGGTGCCTGAGATGGCTGTTGCTGCTGTTGGTGTTGGTGGTGAGGATAAGGAATGTGCTGTTGGTGCTGATGGTGTGGGTGATGGTGCTGCTGTTGCTGTTGCTGTGGGGCGGACTGGTGGTGGTGTTGATGTGAATGTGGGTGTGGGTGGGTGTGCTGCTGTAGGTGCTGCTGCGGGTGGAACTGCTGCTGCTGATGTGGCTGCGGCTGTGGTTGATGCTGCTGCTGTGGTTGCTGCTGCTGCTGCTGTTGGTGGTGATAGGGGAGGCACTGTGATTTGGTCATATCCCGTTGCATCTCCACCATCGCTTCCTCCCGCCCGCGACCCCGCCCGCGGCCCCGCCCACGCCCCCTCCTGCTTTCTCCACCCACAGATCCCATCAGCCCCCTGCAGTACGGGGGCTCCGGAAGCGGGCGTATGCGGGGCCTGCCCCTGGGGCGTGGAGGGCCCTCACGTTTGGGTTTGGTTGGTTTCCGGCCCCTTTTCTTGGGCCCGTCCTGAGGAAGGAGCTGCGGAGGATGTCCCAGTGTCGAGAAGCCTGTTGGGTGGCAGAAGTCCATGTCACCCATCAGTGGGCTAAGTCCACTCCCTCCTGATGCAGCCCCAGCCTTCCTACAGCTAGACACCAGATCAGGCAGCAGGTCAGGAAGGCGGCGGCTGTTTAAGCGAATATCGGCTGGAACGTCGGCCTTGTCTTCATCATCTTCAAACTCATACTCCTGTGCGTAGTTTTTCTTGGCCTGTGGCTGCGGCTCTCGCCGCTGCTTGAGCAAATGAAAGGAGCTAGTCTTCAGCAGCTTCTTGGGACGAGAGGAGCAAAAGATTGGGGAAGTCAGGCCACTGACACCAGAGTTTCCACCTACTCCAGCAGCCCCCATCATTTTGTTCACTGAGCCCTCACCAGGACCACCCGAACCACCCATTCCCAAAGTGGGTGTTTGGGACTGGATCAGGCCAAGCTGCTCTGTGTTCACAGTGGACGGCAACTCATGGGTTTTCAGAGAGTCTAGGTCTAAGTGCATGTTGCCATTTCCTGTCTCTGGCAGGCTGTGGCAATATTGTCCATAGCCTTGGTCGCTGTGGTGACCCATCATGTTGTAGCCTCCTCCCCCACCGCTTTCTGCCTTCATTGCCTCCATGGCCTCTTGGCCCTGTCCGCGACTCTGGGCAATTCCCTCCTGAACAGCCTGTGTTGTGCCAGTATCCCCGGCACAGCTGGATTTATAATCATCCGAGCAAAACATGTCCTCCATTCCAGGGAAAAAGGAGCGATCTTCATCCTGTAGGAGAGAGTCTGGGAAGCAGATAGAGGTCAGTGGTACAAACCTCTGCTGCTGCTGTTGCTGCTGAGTTTGGTTTGATCCTGCTTTGCCCACAGGGCTCACAGTGTCAAACTGGTGCTCTTTGAGCTGATCCATCTGGGAGTGTGCGAGCTGTGGCTCACGCTCCCTTGGTTGGGGCTGCTGTTGCTGTTGTTGGGACGTTGCCATGTTGGGCGCTAACTGGTGGGGATGTGCATGGGCTACGTGCGGGTGTGGGAGCTGGTGATGAGGATGCGCCTGCTGTTGGTGGTGCGCATTGTGATGGCTATGGGCTTGAGGCTGGTTAAGATGGTGGAGATGTGAGCCCAAGTCGGGTTCCGAGAGGAAGTCGTGGAGGTCTGAGGCTGTCTGCTGGGAATGGTGCGAATGGTGGTGAGGTGGGAGCCTATGTTGCTGCTGCTGCTGTCTGTGTCTCTCTCCGCTGCCCCCCTCTGTTCCTGCACCAGTCACCCCAACTCCAATTCCACCACTTCGCTCTGCAGCACCTCCACTGTCCCTGCTGTTGGTCCGCGACAGAGAGCGCTCCAGCATATCCAGTGGAGATACTGAGTTCTGGCTGCCCTGGCTTTGGTCTCTCGGTTGTGTACCCCGTCCATAGTGAGCTTCCATGGCCTGGGACTGCAGTTGAAGCTGCAACTGTGAGGACTGGTTCTGGGGATGGGGTTCCACCCCAGCACCCGCACCCCCAGCTGAACCCATCATGGCCTGCTGACTCATGGAATGTTGCTGTTGTTGCTGTGTTGGACCTTGTTGGGGATCCATCTTGGTGCGTGTCGTATGTGACAGAACGGATTGGAGCATGTGAGATTGCTGGGGCTGGTCTGGGGGTGAATCCATCAAGGAAATGGAGGCCTGGGTTTGTCGAGCCTGCTGCTGCACTTCGGGGGTCTTACGCAGGTAGGGCATGTCTGAAGTGTCCGAAGGCTTTTTGAGCTCCATGTGAGGGTGGCTGTGAGAGTGCGGGTGGCCATGTTGGGAGTGCTGGGAATGTTGGGAGTGCTGTGAATGTTGGGAGTGCTGTGAGTGTTGCTGCTGAGATAGCGAGGACAAGTGCGAGGCGTGATGGGAGTGTTGCGAGTGTGAGTGCTGTGCATAGGGGTCCCCCCTCCCGTAATGGACCACTGAGCTCAGGGCTTCATGCTGTTGGTGAGGGTGGGTGTTATGAGAGTGGGGGTTTGGGTGCGAATGGGAGTCTGTGATTCCTCTACCCGCTCTGGCACTCGACACTGACATGGCTCGTTCTGCCTTGGCTTGTTGTTGCTGCTGCTTCTTCAGCGACATCTCCACCGGGATGTCCAGACCACCACCCACTCCAGCACCTGCCGCACTGGGGCCTGTGCTGTTGGTCGCGCTGTTGGTGCGGATGACACTCTGAAGGTGGTAACGCTCCTCTGAGACTTTGTCCATGTCATAGGCTAGACCCTTACTGCTGCCATCTCTGGCCTGAGTGACAGCCTGGGGTTGGGGTTGTGATGGTGGCTGTGGGTGGTGCTGGGATGGGTGGGGTGCAGGGCTCTGGGCACGCAATAAGTGCTGGATTAGGAAGTCATCATCATCATCCTCTTCCACCTCTTGCGGCCGATCCACTCCTAGCAAATCAGTCTCTGATTTGGGCTTGGGCGGCGTAGGGTGGTAGGGTTGGCTCTGGGAGGAACGAGCATCTGGGTAACCTTGCGGCGAGGACATAAATGCTGGGGACAGGACTGAAGAGAGGTACTTGTTACCCCCGGCACCTCCTGGGGACTGTGCAGGGTGAGGAGGGACAGGAGAGTGCAGACTGGGCCGGTTGATAGCCGAGCTGCTAGAGGGGGAGGGGCTGGAGTCAGGAAGGTGGTACGTGCCACTTCGCCCATTACCAACACCAGAACCCCCCGTTCCAGATCCTGCCGACACGCCTCCCGCAGAAGCTGCACCAGATGCCGATCCACTTCTTGTTGAGCCCCCGGCACCTCCATATCCCAGTGAGGGGCTCCCTGTGCCCCCAAGAGTGGCTGGCAGAGAGGCGTAACTTGAGTCAGCCCCATAGACTACTTCTGCAGGAAAGGAGCGTCCTCCAGACACCAAGTTTCCGTAGCCCTTCCCACCAGCAGACACCGTTCCAGAAGTCAGGTCCTGGGCCTGAGGAGAGTTGAAGCCTCCATATGGCTGTGCCATGTGTGCAGATGGGGGCTGGCCAGGGGAGTAGGATTGCGCCTGCGGCTGGGGAGTTGTCTGGCCCTTCAGAGCAGTGCTGGACTTGACTGCTGCCACAGGGGAACCATAAGCAGAGAGGCAGGGCTTGGCAGGGGCCTGTTGGACTGAGGTTGAGGATGCCACTGGTGGAGGGGGTGGTGGTGGGAGAGGAGGTGGGGGGACTGACTGAGGTGGGGGCTGCTGCCGTGAGGGTGCAGCCGTGGAGGAGCCGTTGGTAGCGTTGGAGTTTGGGGCGGAGGATGAGGAGGAGCCAGAGGAGGATGAGGAAGAGGAAGAGGTAGAGGACGCAGATGGCGGTGTGTGGGGTGTACGGGAGGACGCTGAGCCAGAAGAGGAGTAGCCGCTGCTGGAGCTGGCGCTTTTGGGGCCCCCCTTGGAGCCTGAGGAGCCTGAAGAGGAGGCCGACGAGGTGGAGGAGGAGGTGTAGGGGGTCTGAACAGTTGGTCGGTATGCCTGTGGCTCAGCCCTGGGTGAGGGCTTGGGGTCAGATGAAGGGCTTTGCTCACCAAGGGGGCTGCAGGACAGACCTGCGTGCCGATGGTGGCTAGAATGCTGCTGATATCCCGGCGTCCCCCCACAGCTGAGGTAGTGCTGCAGGGGGTGCTGCGCCGAGGTGGACAGCTGCGATTGAGCCGGGGAGGAGCGCTGGTAGTGTTTGATCACGCTGTCCTGCCGGGGAACTGCCCTCTCCTGTGGGGGCTGAGCCTGGGGGGCAGGGGGTGGTGGGGCGGGTGTGGATGAGAACATGGAAGTATTGTAGAGCTGGGAGGACTGGTCCTGCAGCTGGGAGGCCAGCAGGTTGAACTGTGGCGGGGGTAGATGGCGACTTGAGGAGGTGGCGGAAACTTGGGGCTGGGGTGCACCCGTGGGCTCCTGGCCCCCACGGTAGGCAGCGGCCGCATTCTGTGAGGACAGGAGGCGGTCAAATCCCAAGCTGGATTGTGAAGGCGTCTTGATGTGCAGCAGGGAATCGTGAGGGGATAGCAGCCCATTGGACGTGGGGCTAAAGGTGGGCGCGTCTTGGAGGGAAAGCGAGGGCGTGAACGAACGTCCAGAGAAGGAAGCCGGATGCTGGTAAGCAGAGAGGGCAGACGACGAGGGAAAGGAGCCCGAGCCTGGCAGGGCCCCCGAGATGAAGAGCTCAGCTGGGGCTGGTGCATGCATGGCTGTATAACACAGAAAGGGAAAAGGCTTAATGCAGGAGAAACAGTAAAACAATTTCAGTTGCATAAAAGACTGACCAATGTTTTCCCAAATTTTCTACATGACGAAGGCTAAATTATTATAAGAGGGAGGGTTGCCAGGTTCATGGTTTTCTCGTCAAATTGGGATACCTTTGCTCTGGATGAGAGACTGCTGCTGAAAGATTACTGCCGTTTACTGTTTAGTTAACATGAGCTCGAAGTGAAATGCAGGGTTGCCAGATCTGAGTGACAAAACTGGCGGGGGGACACTGACAGAGAACTCATTACGCATTGTTTTGTTCCATACCATTCCATACACCATCCCCAGCCAAAACATAAAGCAGACACACGCACACACACACACTAACCGGTCTGCCACGAGGGTGTTCGAAACTGGGAGAGGAGGGAGGAGGCAGAGGGGGGAGGCTGTGGGCCCCGGGACTCCAGCGCCGAAATCAGATTCATGACGGACGGATCAGGGCCCGAGGGACTGGCGTGGTGCAGGCCAGCGTCAAATAGTCCCGACAACCCTGGGGGGTAAAAACAAATAAACAAACAAACAAAAAATTGTCTGTACCTAACTCGAAGTTGGATGAAAGAGAGAGGCAAGGGGACATACAAAGTGCTTTGTTTTGCTAAAGACATCACATTTGGTTGTAGTATGCAATCAGAAGGAAGACTAATAAGAGACGAACACACAGAAGGTTGGAATATAAATTTAAGCGCCCCAGTACAGCTGTACATTATGCAAAAAAAACAAAAAAAACAGATGACACTGGTCGGGCCAAATGTCCAATTCCAAATGTATTTATTTCTAACAGCTTGTGCGTTTGCGCATTAATTTATTACATCACCCCCAATCTGTCAAGGGAAACGGTTTTCTGCCACAGAAGCCTAATGAAGAAAAATACATTGCGAGATCTGCCACTTGTGAGCGGCTCTGCTCATTCCGTTCTATTTGCTATTGGTGTATTCTAATGAACATTATCCAAGTGCCATTGGTTCTATCACATTCTATCAGGTATACAGACAAAACGTGTCAATTTCAGTCAGAAATGTACATTATGAGTGTCAAATCTGTAAAGGAAAGGATTCGACCTGCATTTTAAATTGTAATTTCTATGATTTATTCATTCTCAAGTAATTATATCATATCCAAAAGTATTATATACTATAAAGATCATATTTTAACTTCTGTTACTCTCTGCACAAAATGTTATCACATCCCTAGGTTTAAAGGCAGTTGCGGATTGGAATGATTTACAATTTCCCCCTAACCAAGAAGATTTTTGCCAAACTTATGTAGCATGTGATGTAATATAGCCGTCTGATGTGCATCTGCGGTGCCACGGAATGAAATCCTCCCTTTGTGGACTGCGGCCGGGCAAACCAATACCTGCTGTTACCAAGCAACCACTTAAGAATCAGATATAGTTTTTTTCACAGAGATGCTGCACAATTTTATGAATCCTTACCTAGACTCCGCCCAGCCGCCCCCCACGCTCCTCCTTGCCCGGAGCCGCCAGGGTGGTGATTGGTTGCGTAGCCCTGCAACGGGTGGGGAGCGGCGTAAGCCTGGCGATGGAGCAGCTCCGAGTCCGGGTGGGAGGGCCTGGAGCTCCCATACACCAGGCTGAGGGGCAGACGAGGAGGGCCCGGAGAGAGAGAGAGAGAGAGAGAGAGAGAGAGAGAGAGAGAGAGAGAGCGAGAGAGGAACAGAGAAAGGCTTTGTATCATGCCTCAGTGGTATGTGTCTGTATATGTGTAGTTAAGACCGATCCTGTGATAACAACCAGCCAAAACTACAGCTTTTGTCTCACAGCATTTGCGCGGCATTACCATATAGACCAATATGGTGACCTTCAGTTGGATTTGCTGGCCTGTGATTTTGAATAGAAAAGCAAATATTGTCAAACTAACACTGTAATAGATTCCAGCACCACTGTTTTCCTGCTGCAACCAGGTGGCTTTGACCAGCGTGTATCGCGACACTTTTTTTTGGTGGAATTCCTCATTAGTATTGATTTTTCGCCGAGGGTTAACCTCCAGTGGAGTGGAAGATGTACCCAAGGAAGAAGTGATAGGTCAATCACGGGGAGTATTTTTTTCTTCTTCTTCTTCTTCTTCTTCTTCTTCTTCTTCATCTCCCGCCTTAAAATCTTCCCCCTTCCGATTACAGACCGGCAAGATAATTGTTTATCATTTTATGCGTTAAAATCCCCACGGGTCATCGTGTTATCACTTTTTGACACAATAACCAAGGGGGGAGGGGCACGGGGGTGGTATTGCGGTTATAAGGGTAAGCCTATTTGTGAATTGTGATATAAAACCTCCATTACAGTAATAACGCAACGGCTGCAAAATAGAGTATGACAAAAATGCTGATGACATCAATGATTTACTGTACTGTTAAAGCACGGACCACCGTAAAAGGTTGACAGACAGAGAGGGGAGGGGGGACCATTTAATTACATAAAAATATGTTTTCCTTTGAGAACACAGCAATTTCTGTAATCCTACCAAATCACATGGTAATAATCACTCACTCCAATAGTGAAACATCAAAGCGGTGAATGTCACACAAAATGGTTTCTGGACAGCGACGCATATGTCCGTCCTTTATGTCGAGAGGAACGGGCCGGGGGGGGGGCGTGGATCCACAAGCCTCTCCCAATACAATTCGGATTAAATCTTCCCTCATTCCTGATCATAGCAACCCACAACTGCAATACTGCAGCTCTTCCAGGCGGCGAAGGTAATGTATTGCCAGTTGCCCCCCCCACGCACGCACACACACACACACACACACACACAGAAACACACACACGCTAATACAATGGGTATTTACTAACTTCAACAAACTCCAGAGGCTTAACATAAGAAAAGGCTTCTACTATCAACTTTCCAGCATCGCCGCCTGGGCTCTTCTTCTTCAATTTTTAAAAAGCATGTTAGCAATATAAATTTCTATTTACGAAATAAGAGAAAAAACATGGAACAGCACCACCATCAAAGGGGGAAACGAGCATCGAAATATGGACGTAAACATAATGGCTCGTGCATGAAAATGACGGCACAGTGAACTTTATGGGTGAAATTGGCTTCTAAGCTGACAGACATGGATCTCAAATTAGACCAAATGGCTGGAGCAAGTATTGGCAGCCTACCACAAGTAAGCTTATTAATAAGCGTATTTACATTTTATTTAAATTTCACAGATGCTATGTGTCCCTCTGTGCTGTCACATAGTTCATATAGATATGTATATGTATGGAAACGTCATTTGTGTCTGTACTGTTAATAGTATCATTTTACCCTTCAGCTTGGACCTAGCCCGAGTACATGCCTATTTAAGCAGCCACCTCCCCTGCATTCACCTGTTTGGCTCTATCTTCTATCCAGTGGGGGGGGTTCAAGCTCATCACTCCAATATTTCTAGATGATTAAGTATGGCTATGTTTGCTGTACACCTCTGACAGAGTTGTCTGGCAGAAGTTATCATATATACAATAATTCTGGAGTCCACCTGCAGCCACGACTGCATAGCCATTGGTAAGAGAAGCACTGTGTCCTGTGTGCCAAATTTACCGGCGGCAGCCACGCTAACAAACGAAACATAACTTTTTCCATCGTGACACGGCACTATCGGCGCATGGCGCCCTGACTAAGCCATTTTCCCGGGTGTGAGGCAAGGCAGCGCGTGAACGGAGCGGGGGGGGGCCTGCGTGCAGCCTCGGCTCTCGTGTCTCATTACGTTGCGGGCCTCTAGAGAACCATTTCAGCGACTGTCTTGATGTCATCTCTCTCTCTCTTTCTCTCTCTCTCTCTCTCTCTCTCTCTCTCTCTCTCCCTCTCAATTAAATTAAATTAAATTATATTCTATTCAAAAGGCATGGGGGAAACTTACACCGATCAGCCACAACATTAAAATCACCACTAATAACCACAAATATTGTGTAG
This sequence comes from Zeus faber, assembly GCF_960531495.2. NCBI lineage: Eukaryota > Metazoa > Chordata > Actinopteri > Zeiformes > Zeidae > Zeus > Zeus faber. Next base: position 6,888,457 of record NC_137205.1, read on the forward strand.
ATCCCCCTCATGCCGCCAAAACAGCTCTGACCCATCAAAGCATGGACTCCACAAGCCCTCTGTAGGTGCCCTGGTGTATCTGGCACCAAGATGTTAGCAGCAGATCCTTTAATTCCTGTAAATTGTGAGGTGGGGCTCGTCAGGCTCGTTGTTTCAGCACATCCCACAGATGCTCGATTGGATCAGAACCTAAGTGACCCGGACCATATGTGACCATCCACATGATGTAGTAGAAATCATGATTCATCAGACCAGGCCACCTTCCTCCATTGCTCCATGGTCCAGTTCTGACGCTCACATGCCCATTGTTGGTGCTTTCGGCGGTGGACAGGGGAGAGCATGGACACTCTTAGCGGTCTGCAGCTACACAGCCCCATACGCAGCAAGCTGTGATGCACTGTGTGTTCTGACAACCTTTCTATCATAGCAGCATCAACTTTTTCAGCAATTTGTGTTGCAGTAGCTCTTCTGTGGGATCTGACCAGACAATTTAGACTTCACTCACCCCCTTAGGCACCCATGACCAGACCCTGTGGCCAGTCCACCGGTTGTCCTTCCTTGGACCACTTTTGGTAGGTTCTAACCACTATATACCAGGAAACACCCCACAAGACCTGCCATTTTGGATCCTGACCCAGTCGTCTAGCCATTACAATTTGGCCCTTGTCAAAGTCATTTTTCTTGCTTACATCACATCAACTTCAAGAACTGACTGTTCACTTGCTGCCTTATATATCCCATGTCTTAACAGGTGCCATTTGAACCAGATGAGCAATGTAATCATTTCACCTGTCGGTGGTTTTAATGTTATGGCTGATCGGTGTACGTTTACATTGCCAAAGTAAATGGAAAACTAAAAATAAAATGTAAAATTACAACAGATTAAATTACACATATACAGATTGTAAGCATAGGTAACCTAAAATTTGAACAGTTAAGTGTACGTAATGTCGTTTGAAGACATATTTACTGCAGTGGTCTCAAACTCAAATGACCTGGGAGCCACTGGCCAGGTTGTCTTCTTCTAGGGGGGCCGCGTTGAACTTCAAGGGAAAAGCAGACTGTTGTTTTTTGTTTTGTTTTGTTTTGTCCCGCACATTCCTCGTAATCCTGTTAGAAATAGCTCTATAGATCTAACTATAGAGATAGATCTATAGAGCTATTTCTAACAGGATCGGATTTATCGGATTTATCAATATACTATTGCCATGTAGCGGGCCACATTAAATTGTCTAGCAGACAGGATGAGGCCCCCGAGCCTGTAGTTTGAGATTCCTAATTTACAGAAAAGTAGGAAACCGAAGGTAACCGAAAATAAAAATTTGATAAATGTGACCATTGCTTTTAAAAAATGTATATTAACTGATAAGTGAATGTACCTGAAAATATAGAAATCTCTTTCTCTCTTTTTCCTGCAACACTCCTAGGTCATGAGCAGCAGGTATAAATGATGTACCGTCTGGCGTGCGTGACTTCGTGACTGCAAAAGAGACTCCATTCTCGGCTACTACTTACTGTGGTTTGTCTCAAATACTGGAATCGTTTTGGTTTTGTTTTGTTGCAATGATCCTCGACTGTTAAATTCCAATGGAGCGCCCCCAGGCTGGGTATTGAAAATACCTTATACTCACTGATCCAACTGATCCAATACAAACATTAAAACTAGAGGTTTGTACAGAAAGGGGTAATAAGTCATGATGTTCTTTTTGTTGAAAGGGATGTTTGTTTTTAAGCAAGGCAAAGAAGTTTTTACTTAAGAACGGTGTATGACCTTCAACTCAGAATAACTATTATGAAAAAAAAGAAAGAAAACTGGCGATTTAGGAACTGGCATGGAAGCCAAGTTATCGTCAACCTGTTGGAGTAAATCTGTTATGGAGAATAAGGACGCTACAGTATCTAGAACGTGTCAGGATGATGAGTAATATGACCATTAGACTTTTGAAAAGTACCAATTAGAGCCTTTTAGTGACTCTGTAATTCCGGCAGGGGTGTGAGGTAGAAGGAACTGAAGATTCTGACGTATGATGTTGCTATTAATGCGTCAGGCTTACCAGCGTGGCTTCTGGGTAATCTCTTAGGTTGGAGAGGCCATTTAAGCCACGGTCGGGCGAAAGAATTTAGTTTCGCTAGAGCCATTGGGAATTTTGCACAAAATATTGTTGAATTGAGCACTTTTAACAAAACTTGTGTTTTTCCAAATAGGGTTCCCTTGATACTTCAGACCTCATATTGTCGCAATTTTTTTTCAGTTCATAACAAACATAATCATCATAATTACATTATCATAACAAATTGTCACCCAGCCCAAATGTGAGTCTCTGTGGACTTAACTTTGGAAGGTTTTGTTGAAGGAAGGCAGCCAAATGATCTGTTTCTGTGTCAAAAACACTGTGGTGTGGGGATGGAGTGGTTTGAGCAGCCACACCTGACCTGGATCTAGGTAATTGGTGGATCCAGGATCAGAGTGGCTGCATACCCGTTGCTCATTGGTTGGTCTAACGAGCAGCAGGTAAAACCCCCATCCCCACACACACTCAGGAGAGGGGCCCCTGTCATGACACATGTCTATCTGCTCTGGGTGTATTCCAACTAGCCCACTCTCTACAATAAACTGGTGTCTAAAACCCCGTCTGCTGTGTCTCTATGCCAGAGGTCCCCCACATGCCACTTGGATGGCGCGTGGTAGACGAAACTGGCACCTGAACAGGGACTCTCCGGCACGGGGAAGGGACACAGAAGGGCCGTCCGAAGATGCCCTGGAGACACCAGCGGGTAAACGGGCGGCCACAGAACTAACCCTGTCCCGACTAGCAGAAGCAGCACCCAGGAGCGTCGGGCGAAGTGCCAGGCAAGAAGCAGCCGCAGCAACCAGGTAACCGCTGGCAGCTGGCTTCTCCGTCCAGCAGCCAGGCCACCCCCACAAGCAGCCCCCGCAAGAGCCAAGCCCAGCCACACCTCCACTAGCCAACGCAGCAGCTCAAGGCCCCACGCTCCGGAAGGGAGGAAGGGAGTCGACATCGTCACCCTGGGGGAAGGAAGCCGGTAGACTGCGCTGTTCAGGGGAACCAGGTCCGCTAGAAGGGGATCAGTTCTTTTGGGGTTTTTCTTACACTTGTTGGTTAAAGGTATGGGAACTCTGTTTCAGAGTCCAGTGTTTTATTTATTTTAGGTATAGTAACCCTGGGTCAGTCTGTATTTTTAGATATTGTAAACCTATGTCAGAGTCTGTATTTTAGGCAGTTTTTTTTTTTGTTCTCTGCTTGGGGGTATGACCTCAGTTTGGTGTATGTGGTGTGGGGATGGGGTGGTTTGAGCAGCTACACCTGACCTGGATCTAGGTAATTAGGGATCCAGTATCTGAGTGGCTGCATACCTGTTGGTTGGTCCAACGAACAACAGGTTAAAACCCCCATCCCCACAATCTGGAGAGAGGAGCTTGTTCTATCAAGCCCCCTCGCCGCAATAAACTTGTGTGTTTTCTACAACCCCAAATCTGTGCCGGAGATCCCCTAACACGCCACTTGGGTGGCGTGCGGTAGGCGGAACTGCAACAAATACAGATTTATAGGAATACAATAACTCATACACACAGAGTTTATTCTGGCATTACAAAATGAAATTCAAGGGTTCACTTACTTTTTTAACCACTATTTCTTCATTTTCAAGGACTTCCCTCAAAACAAATATAATACATTTTCAATGTGATCTTTATTAATTATAATCTCATTGTCTATTATTTATATTTTTTGAATGTTATTCTCCCTTGTAAGTCGCTTTGGATAAAAGCGTCTGCTAAATGACTAAATGTAAATGTATATTAGTATATCTATTATTAACCTCATTGTCATCTACTATTAGAAGTGTCTATTTCCAACCATGCTGGATATATTTACATTTCCCTGGCATCATCTATGTCGTAAAAGTCAACCTGGATTTTTTATTTGTTTACAATTTGAATAACGGAACCAGGGGGAATATCACAGGTTTTCAATGATCGCCTTGTTCAATGACTTTTCGAGCTCTTCAGCGCAAAAAGGGGACTATTTTCAAGCTATTTCAGTACTTAAATTTCTGAGGACGAAATTAAAGCACTTCAAGCACCTCCAGGACCGGGTATGAACCCTGCACACAGCTGAATTTCAGCTTTGAGATTACCATTTGTATAAGGGGTGACAAATGACAGTTGAGGCTGTATTTGGAATAACTCTTCTCACATGAGGGAAAATTGAAAATCTAAAATCGCCGTCAAAATATAATAAATGTTTTGTTTTTTTAGGACTCATAGCACAGAAGTAACCCAAAAAGCAAGGACTATTTTGATGCTCAATGAGTCAATACCCATCAAGCCCCCACTGAAGGGTCACAACATTGTCTGTTAATTTCGACACTCATCAACAAATAAATTGACTGCTGCTTTGGAGGTCATAGCTTTCAATTAAAATACTACACTGCTAACAAAAGAAGAATAATAATAATTAAAATAAAAACAATCAACAACACAGCCATAACAGAATGTGGAACACGAAAAGCGACAGAGAGGAATGTTTTTATCTGGATTAGTTAAAAGTGCTTGGGGGGGGGGGGTGCTTAAATTAGATGAATTTTTCTTCAATAACCTCATTTGGGGACTTTTAATGAAAGTAAACAAGAACAAATTGTGTAACTTAATCAGCGCCAACCGGCGGTGATGAGATGGGATGGGATGGAATCAAGCGGTTCCTCCATCATTTCACCCAGATCTCCAGGCAGGAGTCAGATTGATGTGGTTGTCAAGGCGACGGCTGATAACGTGTCTCCTTGAACGCGTCGCAGTCTGCTCAGGCCAGACCATAATGACAATGCACGTACAGATGCTCATACAGCCAGGCTTAGACAAATGCCTTTTTTTTAAGACTCCATCGATGTCTGCACAAATATGATTACGTTTGGCATCTCGAGAACCTAGAGTCTAACCCTGGTCTTAAAAGGGCTAGGCTAACATTAGCATGAGCTAAGGCACTCGGGACGAGCTCGGATAATGATCCCGCGTTGAGAGCATTGCACTGGCGTTAGCCTGGTGCTAATGCTAACGGTGAGCCGAAAGCTTAGCATGTAATAAAACACAAATCAAGGCAAACTACCGATAAGTACAACAAAAATAAACACAGATCGGTGTTTGGTGTGGAAGGCTACACTGTGCTAAAGGGGTGCCCACTCTGCCCGGAGCCCTGGCCACAGCCACATGTGTCCACGCAGACTAGTGCTGTGACGTGAACTGAGCTCTGCGCTGATTTATGTCGATCCCATCCGATCCGTTCTTAAGATTCTAACAACATTGCGGGGCGGCGAGGGTTCGTGCTATTCGCGCGCGACGTGTTTTTTTTTTTTAAT
>NC_137205.1:6898829-6913829 GCF_960531495.2 Zeus faber
ATGTTTCACGTGTTGTGCATTCTGAGAAGTTTTTCTGCTCACCACAATTGTACCGAGTGGTTATCTGAGTTAGCTGAGCCTTTCTGTCAGCTAGAACCAGTCCGGCCATTCTCTGTTGACCTCTCTCATCAACAAGGCTTTTCCATCCACAGCACTGCCACTCACTGGATGTTTTTTGTTTTTTTCGCACCATTCTGGTAAACTGTAGAGACTGTTGTACGTGAAAATCCCAGGAGATCAGCAGTTACAGAAATACTCAAACCAGCCCGTCTGGCACCAACAATCACGCCACGGTAAAAAACACTGAGATCACATTTTTATCCCCATTCTGATGGTTGATCTGATGACGGTGAACATTAACTGAAGCTGCTGACCCGCAGCTGCATGATTTGTTGCATTGCACTGCTGCCACACGATTGGCTGATTATAATTGCATGATTGCATGAATAAGTAGATGTACAGGTGTTCCGAATAAAGTGTTCACTGAGTGTATATATTTTTCAAATTTGTAAGTTTTTCTATTTATAAAATGAATCTGTGTTATGAATGATAATGCAAATAAGTTCATTTAATTTAGCTGCAAATTCAACCATGATAAAAGGAATGTAAAGCTATTTGGTTTTCAATTTCAGTTTTTCCATTTTAACAACAACAAATCACACAGTGAGCCTGCAGTGTTCATGTTTGGTTGTTCGATTTTTTTTTTTGTTTTTGTTTTTGTTTGCCTCTTGGGTTTCATTTGTTTGTTTTGGAATTTAAAAAAAAAACATTGCTGGGTTTAGACCTAAGCACACTTACCTGGACTGCTGGTGTATGTGGCCCAAAACTGTTCCTGGAAAAATGGAAGCATTAGAAGATTTAATGAAATGGCTCTGTATGAAAAAAAAATACTTTTAGGTGAACCTTGCAATCCCTCCCCAACACACACACACACACACACACACACACACACACACACACACACACACACACACACACACACACACACACACACACACAGACTCCAAGAATCCATTGCCTTGGTGAAATATGTGCTATTCACATCTGGCTTCAATTGCAGAGGGCTCTGGCCAAAGAGAAGCTTTTTTATGTAGTGTAAATGGTTCGAGTGTCATAGTTCAAAACTACCTTTTTCTCCCTCCTCTGCTATCATGGAGGACAAGCTTATGTCGGATTTCAAAAAGTAGATTCTTCCATACTACCATCTTTCTATTCTCTTGTTATTGTTTTTTTGCGTTTTGCAAACCAAATGGTAAAGCCGACTGGAAATATACACAAGGCCCTTCTCCCGTTTCCCCCCTGTTCGTATCACAACGGACCAGGGAGGGAGGGAGAGAAAGGGAGGGAGAGGGAGGGAGAGAGAGAGAGCGAGCGACAGAGCGAGAGGGAGAGAGCGAGCGAGGTCACCCTACCGCCTTCAAGTCATCCTCAAACACCTCCCTGGCCTCCTCATAGTTGCATATCTCCTCCGCACACTCCCGCTCAATGTTGTCGGCCACAACCAGCTCAAAGTCCCAGCTGTTGTAGAGCAGCGAGCGCGAAAGGAAGGACAAAGCAGGCTTCTCCCCCAGGAACACTGGAGACGGAGGGGGAGGGAGGGGGCAGTGGAGACATGAATAAGGGGACTGGTTCATAATGCAGGTGTTGATACTCAAGAGGTACACACACACACACACACACACACACACACACACACACACACACACACACACACACACACACACACACACACACACACACACACACACACACACACACACACACACACACACAGTTTTGTGGTTTAGTTCATGTGAATTTGGTTGTTGCTTGGGTTACTCATCACAGGTTAGTAATAATAAATTGTTGTGTGTGTATGTATATATATGTATATATATATATACACAGTATATATACATACACACACACACACACACGTATATACTGTATATACCCATACACATATATATATACACAGGTATATACATATATACACACACAAATATATACACACATACATAAATATATATACTGTATACACACACACAAATATATACACACACACACACACACACACACACACACACACACACACACACACACACACACACACACACACACACACACACACACACACACACACACACACACACACACACACACACGAGGGGTGGAGGGGAAGGGGGAATGGAAGATACAGAAAGGGGAGGAGGGGGTGGGGAGTGAGAGAGAAAAAGGGGGGGGGGGTCACACCAACCACTACCACCACCACAAAATCCTGTTCTCCCCCTCCTCCTTTCGCCCCCCCCATATATATAGATATATACATACACACACACACACACACACACACACACACACACACACACACACACACACACACACACACACACACACACACACACACGCAGACGTGGACAAATTTGGTGGTACCCCTACAGTGAAACAATGCTCAATTCCTCCTGAAAAGTGATGAAATTAAAAGCTAATTTCCGTTGTACACCTGCATGCCTTTGGTTTGTCATAGAGTAAAGGAAAGAAACTATGAAAAGACATCAATTATTGCTAAAGAGATCAATTATATTCTAAAATGGCCTGGACAGATTTGTTAGTACCCTTCAGAAAATATGATAAATTATTGGATTATAGTGATATTTCAAACTAACTGTTTTCTTTAATTGGTATCACACATGTCTTCAATTTTATAATAAATCATTCAGCCTATTTAAATGGAGAAAAGTAGTCACTCTGCTGTTTGGTATCATAGTGTGCACAACACTGAACATGGACCATAGAAAGCAAAGGAGAGAGTTGTCTGAGGAGATCAGAAGGAAAGTTATACAGTAGACAAGCATGTTAAAGGTAAAGGCTATAAGACCATCTCCAAGCAGCTTGATCTTCCTGTGATAACAGTTGCAAATATTATTAAGTATAAGGTCCATGAGACTGTAGCCAACCTCCCTGGACACAGCCGCAAGAGGAAAATCGACCCCAGATTGAACAGAAGGATAGTGCGAATGGTAGTAAAAGAGCCAAGGACAACTTCCAAAGAGGTACAAGCTGAACTCCAAGGTCAAGGTACATCAGTGTCTGATCGCACCATCTGTCGCTTTTTGAGTGACAGTGGGCTCCGTGGAAGAAGACCCAGGAGGACTCAACTTTTGAAAGAAAAACATAAAAAAACAGACTGGGATTTGCTAAAATGCATATTGACAAGCCATAATGCTTCTGGGAGAATGTCCTTTGGACAGATGAGTCAAAGCTGGAGCATTTTAGCAAGTCACACCAGCTCTGTGTTCACAGACGAAAAAATGAAGCTTTCAAACAAAAGAACACCAAACCTACTGTGAAACATGGAGGAGGCCAGATAAGGTGATGAACATGTTATGTTTTGGGGCTTCTTTACTGCGTCTGGCACTGGGTGCCTTGAATCTGTGCAGGGCACAATGAAATCTCTAGACTATCAAGGCATTCTGGAGCGAAACGTACTGACCAGTGTCAGAAAGCTCTCTCAGTCACAGGTCATGGGTCCTCCAACAGGATAATGACCCAAAACACACAGCTAAAAGCACCCAAGAACGGATAAGAACAAAACATTGGACTTTTCTCAAGTGGCCTTCTATGAGCCCTGATCTGAACCCCATTGAATATCTATGGAAAGAGCTGAAACATGCAGTCTGGAGAAGGCTCCCTTCAAACCTGAGACAGCTGGAGAAGTTTGCTCAGGAAGAGTGGGCCGAACTACCTGTTGACAGGTGCAGAAGTCTCATTGAGAGTTACAGAAATCGCTTGATTGCAGCGATTGCTTCTAAAGGCTGTGCAACCAAATATTAGGTTAAGGGTCCCATCATTTTTGTCCATGCCATTTTCATTTATTTTATTATCTAAAATATTCTGTTGAATCAAAAGCAAAGTCCTTAATTCTATTAAATATGGAGTAAACAATGATGGATGCCAATTAATTTTGTGAGTTAGGGATTGGGTTAGGGTTAGTGTTAGGGTTAGGGTTAAGTTATTTCAGAGAAGATTGTGGGTTATTTTTTCGTCGAAGGGTACGAACAAATTTGTCCAGGCCATTTTAGAATATCATTTCTCTTTAGCAACAATTTATCTCTTTTCACAGTTTCTTTGCTTTACTCTATGACCAAAGCCAAACAGGTATACATGGGAAAATTGTAGTTAATGCCCTTACATTCCTGTAAGGGCATTAACATTTGCCCACATGTGTGTCTTTTCGTATACATATATATCCACAGACAATTGCCTGTCTGTAATAATATTTGATTTCAACCACTGTGTGTGGTTATTGCAGCAAAAGTGAAAAAGCACATATAGTAAAGAAAGAAATGGAAATCCAGAGAGATATGTCGTTGTTGTTGTTGTTTACCTTCATTTTGGTTGTAAATAACTCTTGCCCAGGCCAGGTGGAACAGCAATATGCCAAAACCTATCTCTGCTAAAGCCGGCATTTCGAAAAGCAAAATCTATAAAACAAAACATGGATGTATGAATGCATCAAGATATATTTCAATCGAAATAAATAAAAATACAAAATATGCAACCACCTTTCCCTTGACAGTCTCCCATAAAGCTGTGGTTTGCCCGTCTGTGAAAAAACATATTTGCTTTTGTCGCCACCTAGTGGTGACACCGTAGCCTTACACAATTCGAGTCGGTCACTAAACGCCGATTTTACGGTACAAAGTATTGGAGCCCAACGAACCCAATCGGTCTGCGCCGATTGGGACCGTGCTGTCACTCAGCCCGTTTCAAACCTCGAACTCGAGCAGGATCCCTCTCACCTGACTGGAGTTTACTTCTCGGCGGAGAGCTGCTGAGGAAGTAAAAAAAAAAAAACCCCACCAAATAATCTTCTCTCGGGTTTATACCTCCCTTTATCAGCCGGGTGGCGGGGAAAGCGCAAGGGTAACTTCGCAGAAAAGTAAACAAAAATAAAAAATAAAAATCAGGCTTTTGGACAAAGCAGATTTCTCACTTACTTTTCTTTCGCTGTTTTGGATGGAATCAGCCGCACAGCGCTCACCTGTAAACACCCTCCCTGGCCCGTGGGGAAACGTCACAGCGCATCTTTTTTTTTTTTTTTTAATACAAACAATATGGCTTTCAACGTTTCCCAATGCCACAACATTAGAAACACAGGAACAGATGCAAATATTTTACTTTTAAAGAAGAAAGACAAAAAAAGGGCTAGGGATTATTGTACAAATCATAATTATTTTAATTAATATCATTATTATGATTATCTTGTTGTTTTCAATACCAAATCTTTGTTGTAACAATTGACCACGTGGATACACACCGTTCATAATTTACAAATAGAGACATTTTGATTTTCGCATAAAATCATAGGAGAACTTCTCAAACCTTTTCCTTTAGTAGTGTACCACCTCGAAGATATATTTTTCAGCTGACTACCCCTTTTACTGACATTGGGAGAGAAAAAAAGAAATGATGTACTGTGTGTTGTATGAGTGGTTTTTTTTAAACATTATATATAACCAATATTTTTTAATCTTTTCTTTTCCTTTTCGGAGTACCCCCTAAAGTACCCCTAGGGAGACGAGTTACCCCATTTGAGAAACACTGGGGTAAGATGTAACGTTAAAAATTGAACGAATTGTCCTGTACAGGACATTTTATCTCACTGAGATGGCTTCCTCAAATGAAAAGTTGTGGGACACCAGGTATGACAGGAGTAGGGTTCATTACACCCCCCACCCCCCCATATTCAAACAATAACTTAACCAATAATTGGCGATGGCATTAGCAGCGCAGGGGAAAGATGTGTTGTCAGTTGCCTTGACGGTTGCGGGAGACAAAATGGTTCCCAGAAATGTCTGTGGAAGTCCGTCACAGCACATACCTGTTAGACGACATACCTGCGGAACTCCAAAAAAAAAAAAAAAAAAAAAAAAAGAAGTTTCGTGTATTTTCTACAGGTATTTTCTGCACCAACAGAGACTATACACAAGCAGGGTTTTGATATGTGGGGAGATTTCATTTCACTTAGGTATATTATGTATAAGTTTAAAAAAAAGTATATATATATACACACACACACACACACACATACATACATATACACACATATATACATACACACAGAATACACACACATAAACACAAACCACATACATACATACATACATACATACATACATACATACATACATACATACATATATACAGATATATACATATAGAGGTGTGTTCTTGCCCAGGTCCAGGGAATGAGAGAGGGGAGGGCAGGGGGAGGAAAAACAGCGCCGGTTGACGTGTGTTTATTAACTTTTCCAACAAAAAGGTGGCTCGTGGGCCAAAGGGAAAAATCATCAGGTTCGCTGACAAACAGGTGAAGATTCCAGAACGTCGGCACGATGCGCGCCGTCGTGTCGTATCGTGTCGTATCGTGTCGTGCCGTGTCGTGTAGCTGCGTTGCGCTGCGCAGCGACATGTGCATTGTGAAGGCCCTGGATTTTGGCAGATTCACAGACTCGAAAGGCAGGAGCATTAAAAACAAAGTTGACTTTGTCAGCAGCATGATACAGACCACAAAATGTTAAAGAGGTAAAGGGTTGAGGCAGGCAGTCAAAAAGCGAAAATAAAGTGCCTAGTTCAAAATAACAGTTGCAGGCAGACAGATTGAGGCAAAAGGAAAAAGGGCTGCAACGCAATGACTAAGAGACGCCTATACACAATGTGGTAAATGGGCAGGCTACTGTGCAGGTACTGTGCAGGTCTACAATATAAACTGTTTGGATCATGGGGATCATGACTGCAGGCAGGTGCCATGTCAGGTCATTGGCAAAGGCAGGAACAGAACGAGGACAACTGGTGGGCAGGAGAAGAAGAGCAGGGTCTGAAACGATGGCAGATGTTAGTGAACAGATAAAAAAGATAAATTCAATGATTTTTAAATCAAATGTCGATAGTTGTGACAAAGTATTGACAGAAGGTTTTTCATAAAAATGTCTTTGTATATATATCAAATGAAGAACAAGCACACTAATCTCTGACTTATGGTACTTCTGACACAGGCCCAAGTATAGAGGTTTTTGATATGGACCTGGTTCAATGTGATCTAGATGGGGGAAAAGCTGTGAATTTTCCCAAATAGAATATTACTTTCACAAATCAGAAACGGTGTCAGAAATGTAATACCGACTTATTATAATGTAGTCCAGGTTTGACAGCTAGAAGTACAGTAGTTTTTTAAAAATATATCTAGTTTTATGTGGCCAGTTTGGAAAAAATACAGTAAAATCCACATTGCTCTTGTTTTCACAAATAGTTTCACAAATCAGAAACTGTTAGAAATGGAATATAGGCTTCATATCATAATCTAGTCCAGGTTTGTCAGCCGTAGTAGAGTAGTTTGACTACTATAAGTAGTCTAGACATGGTTTTAGGTGGTCTACGTTGAGAAAAAAAGTTTTAAGAATGCACCATCAAAACAGGCGCTCCGCGTTAGTTGAATCGGAAGCTACTAATCAGAAGATAACTTCAGCCGTACGGTTCCCTTAACTTTCCCCTCACCCTGCGAATCGAAAGCTAACTTGAGCGTCGTCATATACGAGCGAGTACTGAACACCTGTGCTAACCAGCTAGCCCCGGTGCTCACTCGGATATTCAACACCTCCCTGGCCGAGTCGGTGGTCCCGCCCTGCTTCAAGAGGTCCACCATCGTCCCTGTGGCGAAGAGCGCCTCTCCGGCCTGCTTGAATGACCACCGTCCGGTGGCCCTCACCTCAGTGGTCATGAAGTGCTTCGAGGGGCTGATTATAGATTACATCTGCCCCTCCCTCCCTCGCACCATTGACCGGGGGGGCTATGTGAGATTGCTGTTCGTGGGCTGTGTGCCTGGATCCTGGACTTCCTTACAGCCAGCCCCCAGTTGGTTAGGGTGGGGAGGCACATGTCCAGCTCCCTCGACCTGAACACAGGATCCCCCCAGGGCTGCGTCCTCAGGCCCCTACTGTACTCCTTGTACACACATGACTGTCGTGTGTTCAGGTCCAGCTCCAACACCATCATCAAGTTTGCTGATGACACCGTCGTGGTGGACCTGATCAGCGACAACGACCACGAGGCCTACCGCGAGGAACTGGCTGACCTGTCACTCGGGTGCCAGGACAACAGCCTCCACCTGAACGTCAGCAAATTAAGTAGCTGATTGTGGACTTTAGGCGTGGATTTACAACCGAGGACGCACAAGCCGCAGGTGATTAATTCAAGATTCAAGATTCAAGATTTTTATTTGTCACATACATATACATACTTCCATACATATATGCAGTGAAATGTAATGCAACGCACCCGGTGATAGCACACAATATGTCCTAGGAAAAAATAAAAGTAAAAATTCCTTTCTAATAGACCGACTAACTGACTCCTAAAACGTAATACAGTAAGTGGAATACTTATAGAATAAGATAAAAATATATAGAATAAAATACAATAAAAATAAAATGAAATAAAATGGAATAGATAGAAGGAATATGCCTATGTATATACAGATATGTGCATTAAAGTGGCATGTGAATTAAAGTGGCATGTGAATGTGAATAGAGTGAGGTAGTGTTTGGGATAATACAGCACAGTATACAACAGTACGGCGCAGCAAAACGGCATCACGAACAACCCTGAACAGTGGCACAGTATGCGGTACAGTATGCTACATACAGTACAGTAGGTAGTGGAGCCTATGTGTTAGGACCCCTGGTGAGGTCAGCATTGACAGTTCTGGACTTAATGGGACTTCTGTCGACAGGGTGAGCAGCTTCAAGTACCTGGGAGTTCACATCACAGAGGATTTAACATGGACTTTACAAACAGAAACTATGGTGAGAAAGGGCGAGGCAGCGTCTTTACCACCTCAGGCAGCTGAGGAAATTCCGAGTCTCGTTAGCATCCTCAAGTCCTTCTACTCTGGAGCAGTGGAGAGCATCCTGACAGGCAACATCACTGCCTGGTTTGGGAACTGTATTGCTCAGGACAGGCGGGCCCTGCAGAGGGTGGTGCGTTCAGCTGAACGTACCACTGGAACTACCCTCCCCCCCTTGCAGGAGTTATACACCAGGAGGTGTAGTAGCAGAGCCAGTAGGATCATGAAGGATCCTCACCACCCCAACAACGGACTGTTTCAGCTGCTGCGGTCAGGCAAGCGCCTCCGCAGTCACGCAGCGAGAACAGAGACTGAGACGGAGTTTCTTCCCGCACGCCATCAGAACTGTCAATGATGAACTCATCAGGGGTCCTCACTGAGTCACTCACCACTGCCCCACTGTACTGTATGAAGCATACTGTACTGCATACTGTATCACTGTTCTAGGTTACTGCATACTGTGCTGTATTGCTTTTCTGTTCGGTGTTACTGTGCGGTACTGTTGTATACTGTACTGTATATCTCCATACTCACTACCTCTTTTTTCACATGCCACTTTACTGCACATATTTGTATATAGTCTATTCCTTTTATTTCAATATTGTATTCCTACTTTTTATATTACGCTTTCCTTTACTCTTATTTTATTCTATTTACTAATTTAATTATGATATAGGAATCAGTTAGTTTAGTTAATATATTGTGCCAGTTTAGTACTTATTGTGCAGAATCTCCGGCTGCGTTGCAATGACATTTCACAACATATATGTATGCTTGTATGTATATGTATGTGATAAATAAACATCTTGAATCTTAAGTATATAGTCAATAGTTAAGTCTAACCATACAGGCGACACATTCGCTCTAAAACAACATCACACATGTCTATTATATGACGGCAGCAAAATAAAATATTTTAATTATAAATAAAGAATTATTTTCTTAAAACATTCTTATTTTAAGAAAGGAATTACTTAATAGATTCGGGGGGAAAAGGTGGGAATAAAAAAGTAAATTTCTCACAAAGCCAGTGTTTAAAAATAACAACTGCACAAACCACAAGGCACAACACGGATTATTGTCAAATTTAATAGTTTGTTTAATACAGTACAAAAGCTCTTTGGTTGTTGTTGTTGGGTTTTTCTTTGGCAAAATTCAATACATGGAAAAAGTTTGTGTGGATTGTACGTTGCAAGTAAATGTAAATACATAGATTTTTAGGACCTAAACAAATAAAAATTAAAAGACAAAATAACACAGGACAATATGGGGGGAAGCTCATCTGGAATAAGGATAAAGGAATTTATTTACTGACTTCTAAAACTGGACTTAACTAAATAAGACCAATGATATTAATACCGATGCTGCTCCAAGATTGTTGCAGGGAGAAGTAAACCCTTCACCGTCAGGTCGTGTTTCCACTTATTTCGGAACGCCAGATAACAGAAATCACCTGCTACATATCAGCTTTTGGTTTCCCGACTGACTACAGAAGAGATAATTGGCTTGTCAGCTCACATCCTTATTTTGTGTGTGAAGGGAATCCTTCAGCACACAATCTGGCTTGTGCACTTTGCACAGATCAGTACTATTAGAAAATGCCAAGTCCTAAAAGACATGTGGCAGTGTGTGGTTTATCATATTGGATGCAGCATATTAAAAATAAAAGATACTATACAAAAACATCCCACAACCTGCACAGACAAGAGTACCGGAGCACAGCGTCAATTTCAACAGCACAAAAAAAAAAGCCTAGCTTAAAAAATAGAAAGAAATAAAAAAATAATAATAATACAAAATTTGAGGAATAGTGTTTTAGTGTCTATTGTTGCTGTACCAGACCAGAAATTGTGCAAACACAAATTGCGTGGTTATGAGCATGATCATTTCTCTACAATAAAAAATTATAAAAATTAAATCAAAAAGGAGTACCAGTGTTTAAAAACAAACAGACAAAAAAAAACAAAAAAAACAAACAAAAAAAACACTATTGAAGTATTTGGTATTAATAATGAAAGGGGGGGGGGGTTTCCCCGCAAAGTTTTTGTCATCACCATAAAAAGCAAATACATTTAAAATCCCTTATTTAAGAATCAGAGGTTCCTCACATTCAACAGAGCACGATGTTACCCATCAAAGTTCCAAAAAGAATACAAAACTTGCTCAAATATTTTCGATCTCATATTGTGATAAAGATTAGGTCATATCAGGTCATTAATACCAGCCATTAGTTTCAGCTGTTGCCAATCTGACGTTTTTAATGTCTAATGGTAAAAGGGGAACTCAGGCCCTTTGGCGTTATTGAAACTCCTGACTGACTCCACTGGTAGCCTCAAAAAAAAAAAAATCCCCAAAAAACAAATGTATTTAGTAAAGACTGGCCCTGGATGTAGAACACAACCTCATTGGTCAAAAGTCTTGAATTGTCTGTTTTGCCCCCACCCCCCAGAGTTCCTCCTCTCCGCCTCATTTTCCCTTTTGCATCCTTGGAAAGCAACAAACTTCAGTATAAAAGATTAGATTGATAAAGAACACACCTTTAGTTAAAAAAAAAAAAAAAGTGCCAAGGAGAACTGTTTTGAATAAAAGAAATTTAACACTCCACCTCTTTGTTCTTCAATGACCCCCCCCCCCCTTATAGGTAAACAACACACACACACACACACACACACACACACACACACACACACACACACACACACACACACACACACACACACACACACACACACACACACACACACACACACACACACACACACACAGAGGGGCTTTGGTCTCCATGGTGACAGTGTGGAGAGCTGGGGCTGGTTAGAGGAGGGTGCAGGGACAGCCTCCGCTCTTCTGCTTGCCCATGTGGTTGGCGGGGATAGGAGGGCACTCCGTCTCCTGAAATTTTCTGTAACAGAGAGGGGGGGAGAGAGAGAGAGAGAGAGAGAGAAATACTGATGGGTGCTTGACAAGGATTTCCGGCACCGTTTAGATGGTCCATAATCCCTCCTTGGGACATTAGGGGCATCTTGCTAACGGAAAGCTGAGAGGATCTCGAGGAGGCCTCATTACCAACAGCCTCCCTCGCTGGCTAGGGAAGGATCCTCAGAGACACCGCAGTAACATGCATACGTACAGTGTTGCAAGGTGACCACACTGGTCTGAAACCCCAAAAGTCCGAAAAATATTGGGTTAGAGATGGTTAAGGTAGAAGGTCAGAGATGGTTAGGGTCAGGGTGTCGTCCATGTCGGATGGGACATTTTTCTGACTATTGGGGTTTCGGAATAATAAGTATAGTAAGCACAAAACCCACCACCTTACCCAATCACAATTTGAAGCATTGCATTGTGTGATTCATTAAAAAAAAGGAAAGAAAGTGCAATCCCTGATGTGCAACGTGTCAAGATATGTGCAATAGACTGAGTACTCTGGTTCCTATTTATGGTGTTTTCTTATTTTTATGTTTTCTATACATTTTATATTGTTTACAGTACGGACCTTGATATGCTCTCTATTTTCTGCTGTCCCTTTTTTGCTGCTCGAACGATGTAAATTTCCCTGTTGTGGGACTAATAAAGTTTTATCTTATCTTATACAAAAAAGACAATATGGCCGACAATGTTAGGGAAAATTAGGCTTTCCGTCATCTCAATTTGAGGGTCACAATGATCATTTGGGGTTGACTGAGCCCACCAGCTTCTGACTGGATGACAGTTGTTATTTAAACCTCAATAACATGATTACGGTCAACAAGTTTGTTCACTGTTCAAAATCCCTAGACTGTAACCTTAGACTGCATCTAGGACTTCACCTCACGTTTTGGTTTACGCTCACTGCCATACTGGCAGGAAACCAAGCCAGATTTGGGCAGAGGGGTGGAGTCTTGGTGTGCTGAAGTGGGCATTGAACAGTTGGAGGAAGGAAGGAAGAAACACACCCAACTTGACCGGTCAATCATGGAAACACCCAAACATACAATACTATATTTTATTATTATATTTATTAATATATTTTATTGAACAATAATCTCCAAAATCATAACAGGGACACACATTAGATGAAGTCAACATAGATATTCAGTTGTTAAGTCAAGAGGCTAAAGTATAAAGAAATATTGACCTTTAGAGTCTGAGGTGTTTTGGAACATCATCTAGTGGTCATTAGCGGAACTGCAGTACAAAGCACTTCCAACACCTGGCTATAAGTCACCCTTCAAACCTGGAATCCTTTGGGTTTAAAGAGAGCGGGTTTAAAGAAAAAAACAAAGAAGCCAAGGCAGCTTATTGACTGGTGTGTACCTTATGGCCCGCACCACCTCCAGGAAGGCCTCATCCACGTTGTAGCGGTTTTTGGCCGAGGCCTCCATGTAGTGGATGCGGTTCTCTCTGGCGAACGCCTGGGCCTCTTCTCTGGAGATCTGGATCCACAGATAAAAGGGAGAAAGTTCAAGGCCCCGAGCTCTTCAATTCATGTCCACTTAAGTTCTCTGCATCAACGAAAAATAAAAATTGCTGTAAAAAAAAAAAAAAAAAGCAGATTGCAGGACTGCATGTTTACCATGGACACTTATCAAGTTTTTAGTTTGCTGTCAAGTTTCAGACAGTGAGAATATTTCAAATTGTACCCGTTACTCGTCTCTTTGTGCTGAGCAGGAAATGGATGGAATGGCAATGGAAGCTGCCTTGAATCAAAAATATGTCTCTCTCGTATTTACAATATTGCCTTTTTTACATGAAATTCATCTTTTAACAAACTGGTGAACCCGCGACAGGGTCATGGGCGCCCAAGGCTCATTGATGCATGTGGGGAGCGAAGTGTAGCCCATCTGGTCAGATCCCACAGAATAGCTACTGGAGCACAAACTGCTGAAAAAGTTGATGCTGCTATGATAGAAAGGTGTCAAAACATACAGTGCATCACAGCTTGCTGTGTAAGGGGCTGTGTAGCTGCAGACCAGTCAGAGTGTCCATGATGACGCTTGTCCACCACTGAAAACACCTACAATGGCACGTGAGCATCAGAACTGGACCATGGAGCAATGGAGGTGGGTGGCCTGGTCTGATCAATCATGTTTTCTTTTTCATCATGTGGATGGCTGGGTGCGTGTGCGTTGTCTACCTAGGCAAGAGATGGCAACAGGATGTACTATGGGAAGAAGGAAAACCGGTGGAGGCAGCGTGATCCTCTGGGTAATGTTCTGCTGGAAACCTTGGGTCCTGGCATTCATGTGGATGTTACTTTGACACGTACCGCCTACCTAAACATTGTTGCAGATCAAGTACAGCCCTTCATGGCAAGGGTATTCCCTGATGGCAGTGGCACTTTCAGCAGGACAATGCACCCTGCCACACTGCAACAAAATGTTCAGGAATGATTTGAGGAACATGACAAAGGGTTCAAGGTGTTGGCTTGGCCTCCAAATTCCCCAGATCTCAATCCGATCAAGCATCTGTGGGATGTGCTGGAACAACAAGCCTGATCCATGGAGACCCCACTTTGCAACTTACAGGACTTAAAGGATCTGCTGCTAACGTCTTGGTGCCTGATACCACAAGACACCTTCAGAGGTCTTGTGGAGTCCATGCCTTGACGGGTCAGAGCTGCTTTGGCGGCACGAGGGAGAGCTACACAATATTAGGCAGTTGGTTTTAATGTTGTGGCTGATCGGTGTGTATGCGAACCGCAAATCTAAGGTCAAATCTCCCTTTTGTGGAAAGAGTGAGGTCTCCCTCTATTCCCAGTGACTTATAGATCTTAGGCCTCCGAGTCTGTTCAACGTGCTGCCGAACAACAGACGCTTTAAAAGCCAGATTTGAGCAACATCAACAGTTCGCAGTGAGGAACCACACCCAACCACCCGTAAGCAAGCCTGGAAATCACCACCATCTCCCAAGTGACAAACAGCCGTTGCATAATAAAAATGGGAAGACGTTCATCTTTTTAATCTTAGTCTTGTTCTGCGTTTGATTAATGGCAGCTTCCTCAATCAGTTGACGCTGTGGGGAGTCCATTACCAAAATGTCGGTCTCTAGCTTGGGTTTCGTCCTGAAGGTTTTATGGGGGGGCGGTATCAAGAAAAGATGGCTACCTCAATGAAACCAGTACATTACACCAGTGTTTCCAA
>NC_137205.1:6918829-7071329 GCF_960531495.2 Zeus faber
CGCGTCTTGCACGCAAGTTCTAGGCGTTTTTGGCACGATTTCCCTCCTCCTCCCCCCCCAACCCTCACACCACCACCACCACCACCACCCAGCCCACCCCACCCCCACGAATAACGAAACGCCGTCGGCACCCGCCTTGAGTAAACCCGTCGCTGCGTGCCAACTTTACGACTGTGTCAAGAAAAGAAGAAGAAAAACCAACAACGGCCAAATGGAACCTTCCGATTTTGTCCTTTCCCCCCCCCTCTCAACGCTCCCGCGATCAACGCCTCCCGGGAGGGCGCGTTCTCCTCACTTTTCCTCGTTTTCCCCCCGACGAGCGCCTGCTCTTTCTTTCCCCGTTTTGTCTTTTCTCTTCTTTTTTTTTCCGTCGCTCCAAGGCAACTTTTTTTTTTTTTCCAGTCAAGGGTTTTGTCGACAACTCGTGCGTATGTGGGAGTGGGCGTAACATCTGCTTCTGAAGGAGAAGGACGAGGGGGGAAACAACAACCCACAAATGATTGTTTCGTTCTTGCATTTGTTTAATGCGTGTTCGATTTAATTTGTTATTTTTTTTGTGTGTGATGCAAAGGTTTTCTTTTCGCCATAAAAACAATATGTGAAAAAAAAAAAAAAAAAAAAGAAAGTGTGGGCGTATCACACACTGCCGGCAGTGGTACCACCTCCCACTTCCTCTAACGGTAATATCTCAATAAGTTGCTTTTTAATGCCCACCACCCCACACCCCATGTTATCGCCATTGTTAATTGCTGCGTGTGGAGAAACATGGCGACAGCTGCAAACTGGATAAACTTTTGATCGATTCAAGTTGTACCACAAGACATTTTGGCATCCCAGTACCAACTTCCTTATTTGGCGATGTGCAAGGAGCTTTGTGCTGCATTCGTCGAAACTCGGAAATCGGACATTCCTAGGTCGGTCGGATGGGGAACTACATAATTACACCACTGGGTTGAAAAATGGTGGATTGTTCGAAATGAGTTAAAATGGGGGCATTTGGAAATGTATAAGTACATTTTAAAATATTAATAGTTCATATTGTTAAGTCCCACCATGGACTGGGATTATATTATAATGGATCAACGAAATCACAAACTTGTTGAATTGAAAGAATTGTGGAAACTTAGGGATGGTTTTATGACTAGGAAATCGACATATACCTAATGTAGGCCATTTTAAACAGATAAAAACTGCCGTGTGTTATTGGGGAGAATGAACTATGTTTAATGTTTTTAATACATGCGAAGACTGAATATCCAAGTGTTTGTTTATTTTAATTATTATTGTATCTTTTGACTGTGACAATAAAAGCATATAAACACTGAAATTGAATTCGTTGTCATTACAGTGCCCGCTTCCGAGCTAGATCTGTGACGTCAGATCTGTTATCTCGGACCTGATTTGCCTCGAAATGATGAAATGATTTCTACTGTTGACTGACGTCAACAACGTGACGCAACGCAACGTGAACAACGTAATTGCGTTTTAAGAAGAATTCTTGGATAATTATTAAATATTAGTTGACTCACCCCGGAAGTGAGAAGCATTCTTATTTAGATGTCAGTATTATTATTATTATTATTATTATTAGTTCTATTTTTTTAAACTGTGATGTTATATAGTGATCATTGTATTTGCCATTCACTGTTTATACATAGACCTACATATATATAAAAAATACTAGCTACGTTTTGTGAAGCGGTTCCGTGTAACACGCAATCTTACGTTCTGAGTGTGTGTATATCTTAAATCACTGCTGGAACGGGCAGCTGAGGAGGATCCTTTAGGTTCACGAACCATTGAAATGGGTGCAGTATGGGTGCGTTGACACCCCCTGCCGTTGGAATTGACACGTTGCCCTTTTCTAAATAAATGTAAAAATAAAAATTGAAAAAACAATAACGTTTCATGCATTCATTTGAGTTTTATATATATATGTAAGAATTATCTGGCCTCTCAACTAGATGACCATTTCAGTGACTCTACTGACGCCAAAAGTCAAAGTGATAACAATTGCCAGAAAGGCCAGAGATTGTTTCTGTATTAATTTGCTTGGATTTATTGGCTCTAAATTTCCATTCTAGTTTGGTGATACGCTGTTATGATGATAATAATAAAACAGTGGTTATAGCCTGTTTACATTTGGTCCCATGTAGAACCTTATTATATTAGCCTAGAAAAGGTGTTGCATTATGCTGTTACTAATACAGCCCTGTCTCTTGCTCACCCATACCCTATTTGTAACGCCTAGAACTGCAGCAAATCATCCTACATCATATGTATCCTTCCCTACTACCAAATCTAGCAGTAGCCCCCAGGCACTAGCAGATGGCTTACTACAAAGTATATTAAATCATATCATATTTTCTTAATAAGTATTTAGAAAATAATGGATATTTTTAGATAGTATCAGATCAGAGACAATAGGGAAGATTAAAATGTCATCTTTAATCAACACTGTTTTCTTTACAAGTCATAGTGCCAAAATACCACCCTCAAAATATCTGCCTCTGATAAATAACAAACTAAAAACACCCGACAATGTCAGTAAATAAACAGGAAAACATCGACAGGCTTATTATTGCATTTGGATTGGAGGTTTAACATCCTCCATCGCCAACTGCAAGTACACGGTGCTCTCCTGGGGGTCAATAAATAAAATAGAAAAACGTGAGACAAATTGTTCCCGCCGAGCAAATAAATTAAATATCATAGGTGGGTGTATATTATACATGCAATTTGGTTACTTCAATAGGACACACACACACACACACACACACACGCACGCAATTGTGTGCGAGCACATAAACATACAGACGCACACAGTCTCACATGGGTGACATCGGCTCCAAAGCACCCCCCCCCCACCCCCACCCATCCATTCTCAGTCTCTTTACTCCATCAGCACCTGTACGGCAGAGCGGCCTGTCCCATTTTGATGCGAGGCCCAAGCAACACCCCTAGCAGCATCTTCTCCCCCCAACCAAGGAGCTTATTCAGAGTCAGGTTGAGGGGGGACAATGGGCCCTGCTGCTGCTGCTGCTGCTGCTCCTCCGTCATTGACGTCTCCTCAGGCTGTCGTGAGGAGAAGGAAAAGGAGGAGGTGACTGTTTTGGCCTCTGCAGACGGCTGCTGGTCGACCACAGCCCGCCGCCATCCAGCCGCCCTCCCCCTGCTGGCCTCCCTTCCCGCCTTCTGAAGCATTTGGGCCTCGCTCTTCTTCCCTGCCGCGGCTTTCACCCCCGGCGCCCTACCCTCTCTCTGCCCCTCCACTCGGGCGCGGGGAGGGTCGTGCGTGGCCCTGGCGTACTTGGCACGCTGAGAGCTCCACTCCCTCTGGTTCTCCTCCAGCCTCAGGCCAGGGAGGGCGCCCTCTGCAGGCTCGCCGCCACGCCTCCTTGCCTGACGCTCTGCCCCCATTTCCCTCTTGTGGACTGTCTTGGAACTGCTGGAGCATGCCGTCTGGTGGTCTCCAGAGCCCTCGCCGGTCTCAGTTTTTGGGCTTGCTGGGTGTGGGTTGTGGGTGGGGATGGCTCCCACTGGGGATAACGAGAGGGTGAGGCTTTTGCGCTTTTCTAACAGTGAGGAGTGGCCCACCGGGAGTTGCAGCTGGTTGGGCTTCGGCACGGGTTCAGCCGGCTCACGTTGGCTCGGATTGGGGGGCTCGCAGCACATCCGAGCCTCCCTTTGGTTTTCGTTGAGTGTGAGATGGAGAGTCCTGAGTTTTCCAGAGAGCGAAAGCGTCAGTGCCGAGGGGTTCTTCCGTTGTACCTGTTCTGCATTTCCTGGTGAGTTTGACGCTTTCCCACTCTCACCCGAGCGGGAATATTTGGAATTTGCTTTGTCTGTGTTGTTCGAGTTCCCAGCGTGCGTCGGCTCCACCTGTGCGGAC
The DNA here is from genome assembly GCF_960531495.2 of Zeus faber. Lineage (NCBI taxonomy): Eukaryota > Metazoa > Chordata > Actinopteri > Zeiformes > Zeidae > Zeus > Zeus faber. The sequence goes on from NC_137205.1 coordinate 6,922,722, forward strand.
TCACCGGCAACGCCATTCCCCTGGAAATCCATTTGGTGATTGACGGCCAGAGGGACAGTCGAGTGCAGATGATCTTTGAATGACTGGAGCGGCTGGGTCACTGGGCTGCCATCGGAGGCCTTCTGACTGAGGGTTCCCTGGAAGTGCTGCAGCTGGCCAAGGAAGTTGAAATTTGGGGATATTGAGGGCCTGCGCTCCTTCACAAACCTTCCAAGGGGAGAAGAAAAAAAAACAACAGCGTGAGATTATGGGGCAGTCTGCAATCTGCTGCATAGCAATTGGGATGACCTCTACAGAAAGGTGCCCGCAGAGTGTTAACGAGTAACAAATCTCCCTTGCACACACGCTAAAACACACACCTATAGGCATGGTCCAAGTCCATTCCCAGGCTGTACATAATGTAGGCGACGGCGAGAGCAGGGGAGCGAGAGATGCCTGCAGCGCAGTGAACCAGCACTGAACCCCCAGAGGACATCGCCCCATCTGAAAAGAGAGTCAGAGAGAGAAAGAGAAACCAGGTCACTTTTGTAGTTCAAACAGAGAGCGAGAGAAAGAGTTGAGGTTTTTTTTTTTTCCTTTATTTAGCGCACGTGGTATCTTGCACAAAAAATGGAAGACAATTCAATGAACAAAGCAATAAAGAAATAGCGACTTATTAGTGATAATGACATAGTAATAAATCATAAAATAAGTTGAAAAAAAAATTAAAACATAATGACAGAGACAGATAGACGGACGGACAGACGGACATACCGATGAAGTGCAGCGCCTCTGGGATCCAGGGCAGCAGGTCGTCTCGGAGAGAGTCGTCGATGGGGATGCGCAGGTACTGCGAGCGCGGCAGGAACGTCGGCTGCGGGCTGCAGCGGCTGACGCTCAGCACGTAGGAGATCCCTCTGGCACCGAGGGAATCCTGGAGGGGGCGGTAATCAGAATTATAATCAACAATCAGCCGCAGGGCGTTCAGGGGGGGGGGGGGGGGGGGGGTCTATGCACTTCCACGCCGCGCGTCTACCTGCGTCACGTCGCTCTCCGCTCCGAGGTAGAGACGCGGCAGGATGAGGGAGAGCGGCGGCCGCTCGTTCTCTCTCTCTCGGTAGAACACCATCGCGAAGTCCGACCCGGGTCTGCAGGAAGGAAAAAACAAAAAACAAAAAAAACAGAAACAAATAATTCACGTAAACACTCTTAATCCTCTTAAAACTCCGGTATAGCCGTTGAAATAACGGCGTTAATAATAATACAACCCATCGTCAACATCGTTTTGCGATTGCAATAGAGCTCAAATATGCAACGCTGCAAATAGGAATACACGGTCTACAGGCACAGAGGGTTGTGAGGTCATGCAGCCCGAAGATAGAGCCTGCGTTCTTGCAACGACATAAGGGCAACGTGCTTCATTCCGATACATGCATCAAAAATATACATCATCCAAGCAGCAGCTGCAAGACAAAAAATAAAAATCGTGCTAAAATTTGGAGGAATATACTCACGGTTAGAATGGATCTTAAGCTGGTCGAAATAAACGTGCACTTCACGACGGGAGGTGGAAAATACCCAAACGCCCTTCGATGAGGAACCTGGAAGGAGGATATTTGTCTAGTTTTGTCGTTTTGTTGTTGTTGTTTTTTTTTGCAGGGAGATTATCTATGAACGCGCTCCGCGGTCACCCGACGCCGGCCCTCTCTCGCCGCGCTCTGCCTCTGTTGTGGTCCTGCACCTGGGAGGGAGAGCGATGAGGTAACGCCACAAGAAGCTAAGAATAGCGCTTCAGCGTGTGATGTCATTTTCAGCCAATCAGCGAGCGCGCGGGGGGGGGGGGGGGGGGGCGAGGTTGGTCGCGCGCGTGCCCCGTTTGTGCTCGTCATCAATCCGCCAGAGAGGGGGCGGTTCGATCCCTGATTTCGCGACTCGGAAAACAATGTATAAAAATAAATAAAAGAGTGGGTCGGTTTTCCGACTCGTCGTTCGTGTGATTCAGTCGGCGCACACGCACCGCGAGCGAGGGGGGGGGGGGGGGGATATTTATTTTGGCAGAGAAACGCAAAAGGAGCATTGCACATATAATGGGCGTCTATCAACATCATTTATTTTGGTGGAAGGCAAATTGTATATCGTACACATTCAATATCAATTGGCCTCTTGCCTTTCTTTTGACCTCGTACTTCCATTGGGTTCTCAGTCATTCTTTGCAGTTTGTCAGTTGATTTGGTCTCCGGACTCATTTCAAAGGTCCGAACGAATTGGCCCGCGAACAGGGGGGCTCGGCGTTTATTGTGATGAATCGTAGCTTTTCGGTTGAGTTCCGCCTTTCCCACCCATTGTTTACAGCAGCGTTCCAAAGCGCTCACGAAAGAGAATGAAATCCTGGGGTGTTTTTGTTGTTGGTTTTTTTTTTAACACACACACACACACACACACACACGCACACAACGGTTTGCTGTTGCAATAGCACGCCCACCACCCCCCCCCCCCCTCCTATTGCACAAAGTAGTGCACGCTTTGCATTATTAAACGCGCTGTTGTCATTGCGGGGCATTCGAGCTGCGTCATTGCATGTTTTTAATCCAACTCCCTACCGCGTCAGGGACATTCCGACATTGTGCGTTCACTTTTAAATCGATCACCCTGCACCTACTGCTGCTCTCCGAGCCGAGTTGGTCTCTCGCCGCCGCCCACAACCTCTAACCCAGCGCGCGGTGAACGCGCACTCGCCGATACACAATTGGACACAGATACAACGAAATAAAGCGACAATCTTAACAGAAAGACGAGACCGTTTAAGATGAACATTTCAAATCAGTTCATGCAGTGCATGGGTCAACCCCTTTGTCTGTAATGACATCAGCTGGTGCCTACGCCACTGATGTCATGCTGTGTGTGCGCAGCCAGCGCATGACATATTTATATATATTTTGCGGTTTTATGACACTTTCCACAACGCGCTGAGCAGGCTTACCTCAGCTGTGGCCTTTTGAAAATAATGTGCTTTAGTTGCAGTTGCTAAATTGGTGTGTCTGACACATTATTTTGGCATTTAAATATAGTTTTTTTCCCCCATTAGTTTTAATATGCACAGGGTTATCTCCTGCATTTTAACACAAACTTGTGAACAAAACATTCCTTTTTTATTTATTCCTTCACTGGATTCCATTTACAGCTGTTATTACATTGTTAATGCACAGACATTAAGATAACATCATTTAACGAGATATGTAAAGCTGTCCAACTATTCACATTGGTGGGGTTCATCCTGGCATTACAAAATAAGATTCAGGGACTTTCAAGTACTTCTGTTCATCACTGTTTCTTCCATTTTCAAGGACTTCCCCCAAAATAAATATAATACATGTTAAATGTGATCTTTATTAAATTCAAACCTATGATCTTAACCTCATTGTCTGTTAATTATATTAGTATATCAATTATTCTCATTGTCATCTACTATTATTATTATTCAATTTACATTTCCCTGGCATCATGTCATAAGAGATTCTCTAAACAATTTATTGTTAGGATTTGAATAAACGGGGGTTTATTCAAATCCTAATCGCCCCCCACAGCACAAAAGGGGGGATATTTTCAAGGTAATTCGACCCTACATTTCAGAGGACAAAAATCCAAGTGCTTCAAGGACCCGGACACCCGGTTGGTAGGTAGATAGGTAGGTAGGTAGGTAAGTAATTCCTTCTCAAAAAAAAAAAAAAACAGCCTGAGAGGGAAGACAGGAGGCGGAGGCTCGAGTATATGGCATAGTTTTACTTTCACATTATTCAGTACAGAGTAAATCTTAAATCTAACACAGGTATTTGACAGGTTTTTCTGGGTTTTTTTGGGTTGTTTTTTTTAAACACCGATACACGGGGGGGGTGCATTAGCTAGCGGATACTGCATGGACACACACGCACGCACGCACACACCCACACAATGATTACATTTTCCCATTTTTCCACTACAATGGTCGACGACGACCCACGACTCTCGGGTGCCAGACCGTTTGAACTAATAGAGCTGTAAAGAAAAGCCATTGGGTCTATTTGCCGCCCCCCCAACTTAGTAACAGTTATGACCCTATGTGAAATGTGAACCAGCACCCCCCCAAAAAGTGCCACAAGGTCTAACGGATGAAGCCTCGAAGAACTTTCGCCAAGTCTGTCAATGCAGACGTGGAAGTGCACGTCATTGAAAGGTGTTTTGATTTTTAACTCGAGATGGTGGCACCCCTTCGCCGCTGCACTCTTCATGTGCCGGTTAATCCGGTTAAGCACAGTTTATTGTGTGGGGGGGGGGTGGTCGCCGTGCGGCCGCCTCAAAACCCAGTGGGAAAAGAGGTCTATGGAGGTGGGGTCAAAGGTCAACTTGTTTCCTTAGTTTTTCGCTGCGCTCTCGGGGGAGACACGCTCGGGACGGTTTCAAAACGCGCTTAAAGCTTAAACAAGCCTGGCTTTGCCTCTTTCCGTATTAACACTGTAATCCCCCATCTTCCCCTGGTCCCCCCCCCCCCCTCCCCCTCTCCTATTCTGCCCGTTCGCTCTGAACTAAACCTCGTCCAGCTCGCACACCTGTCACTGGCCCTAATCGGACACAGTCCACAATGGGAACGTCCCTGGAAAGCGAGACAAACACTCAAAACCATTGCATCAATAGTTCCACTATGAAAAAACAAAACAAAAAAACAAAACAGAAAACAGAAATACACACACACACACATTAATCAAAAACATTTACCAAAAAAAAAAAAAAAAGGCTACTTAATTGATTTTTATATTTCTCCTTAGAACTTGAGCGGAATCATATGTTTTCTATATAAAGTACTACATGTCTGGGGGGGCTGGGGGGGTTAAGTGTGCCCCCAAAAAGGTTTGAAAAGGAGTCTCCGGGCATCCACCTAAAAGTGCACTGGCCATTTCCACTGGAATTGTATAGGAGGCCGGAGACTGGGAATGTGGGGAAGAGGGAACACTTTGAGAGTTAGCTCGAGCTTGGGAATTCAGTCGGGTGGAGAGCCAGGTCCCCCCACCCCGCCCCCCAGAGGTTGGACTTTTTTTAGTGTAATTTTTCCAGTATTTCGGTACAACTGCCCTCTGCTCCTCGTGAGCCAGCATGTAAATACATATGCCCACAAAAAGTTGCGGTGTATGTGCGTGCCTGCGCAAGTATCATCACAATAGACTCCCCATTTTGAAATGTATTCTTCTACGCCTTTCCTCTAAAAAGGAACAGCCCCACTATTTGAAATGATGAAACGTCCACTTGACAGTACAACCTCTTCGCCCTGAAAACATGTGTATGCCCGCGTGCGTGCGCGCACAGACCACACACGCGCACACACACACTTTTATATACACTTGCCAGCTATCAGCACGACTACAGGAGCATTTCGGGGGTGGAACTGAGCTATCAGGCACGGGGGGGACGCACCAGCACAAGTCTAGGAACAAACACACACTCGCACACACTCGCACACACTCGCACACATTCACACACTGTACACAGGTAAACACCGATTAAAAACAAGAACTTTAGCGGCAATGAGAACAGGAATAATAAGCAGAACTGGAATCATAATTTGTGACAATAGCAATGACAATAATATGGTCGCCGCAATCGGCGACGGCTGCTTTTTTTTCCCTTATGTCGGTTATACTTTTCTTCTTCTTCTTTTATTGATAAACTCTTTGTCGGGGGCGTGGCGAGGAAAGGAGGATCGGTTGGCATTGGGAGGGTAAAAGGGGACCAGATTTGGGGGGGGGGGGGGGGGGCGGGGCGGGACTGAGTATGATGTGATGATGGTCTGGGCACGAGGAGGGGGTGGGGGGGGCGGGGCCTCAAATTCAGAACTGTTCGGCCAGCAGCTCACACAGACGCTTGGAGACCGTGTCCTTACTGCAGCGCAGGGTCAGACGGTACATCTGAAGGAGGAGAGACAGCGAGAGAGGCGGGGTTACAAAGAGAGTCGTTCTCGGTACAGCTTGTTACCATCACTCCTCTCACTGTTCATATCAGCTTCTTCCATCCCCAAAAACAGCCCCCGATAACCAATACAAGGTAAATGTCAATTCAGGAGATGGTGTGGCCATTCAAATTAAATTCATCAAAATTATTGTTTTTTTACCCCATTTCACCCCTAGGTGCAGAAACGGCAAGCAAGCGGAGCATGGGACACACACACCAACCCCCCCAACCCCTCCCCAAAAAAGAAGAGAACTACAGCTTTGTGATTTGGGGGGGGGGGGTGGCTTGATTAACTGCTTTTAACCTTACACAGAAAAATAAACAGTTCATACGAGCTTGTTTTGCCCCCCCCCCACCCCCACGCTCATTTGCTGACTTTGGCCGATGTCACGAAAAACAATAAATAAAACACTGATTGAGTGAAACACTGGAGTGGCTAACACAAAAACAAGGGCGGTGATGTGACATGGATTTGGACACATTTTCAGCATGTCATCTCATGAGGGGAAACGGGGGGGTACAACGAAGAAGTACCCAGATAGATTTGGGGGGCACTAACCAATCAAAATAAATAAATAAATAAATAAATAAATAAATAAATAAATGAATGAATAAATAAAGAAAGGCCTGTTCAATTATATCTGACAATGCACTGGCAGGTTGGGCTTTGGGGGTGGGTGAAATGTAGATGGAGCTGCCTGGGAGCGTCTGCCGCTTCCACCCACCCAACCGCAAGAACATGGAACTGGGCGCCGTGATGCGTGGTGCTCTATGTTTTCTTTCGACCTCCAAAGACGTTTAACACCTGGAGAAGGCGAGGATTCCCCCTCCCAGTGGTATTTGCAGAAGGACGAGCTCCGTTTAAAAAAAATTCAAAGTAGAACCCGGTTTGGAGAACCGGGTGAGGGTAAAGGTGCCTGAAACCGTCGCAAGGTCTAGAAGGACCAGAACGCTAAGAAAACCCAGCTATGGAAGGGAACCCCGTTTAAGATTGACGTTTACATGTAGCACGTCTGACTATTGGCGGATTATATGCCAGATATTGAGCTTTTTCTTTTGGTACTGGGCACGTATTTTGCACCTTTATGACGCGGCATTCCTTGGCAAGTTCTTGGGATGGAAAGGTGGCCTACGGGAGAGCCTACAATGCATTCATTGGGACTAGGCAGCCATGGTCACCCACAGAGAGCGGCCCTAAGCGAAAAACAAATAGCCTTGTTGCACTTGGAGGATCGACACTTTGAGAGATGGGACAGTGATACAGAGAGAGAGAGAGAGAGAGATAGAGAGAGAGAGAGTTACCTGCACACCAGGCTTGAGTTGCAGCGACACACACACACAAACACACAGAGACACACAGACAGCTGTGAATGATGCAGTGTGGGCGCCAGTGCAACACATAAGGACAGATACAGTATACTGGGTCTGCTGAGTGTGTGTGTGCGTGCGTGCGTGTGTTTGAGAGTGTGTGTGTGTGTGTGTGTGTACTTCTTACCTGAGCCTGTGCGTTGGGCTCCAATCTGAGCAGGCAGCCCACCTGCTGGGCCTTGGTCTGGATAACCCCCGCACACACGTAGTTCTCTGGGTTTGGGTCCACGTTCTCCAGGAGGGCTGTCCCTAGACCCAACAGCTACACACACAAACAGACACACAGACACACAGACACATGGACACACACACACACAATTAAGGGAATAGATTATGAAGACAATCAAGAAGGGAAGAAGGGTGTGATCACAAATGAAGGTCTGCGTGTGCGTCGATACGCATCTTCGTACCTTGGCCTTGAGTACTTCCGTGTCCATGCCATGGTTGGCCTTGAAAATCTTCTGTGCTTCTTGCTGGGGCCTGAGGAATGTGGTCAGGGTGTAGCTATTAGTTGGTGGTATTGTTTGAAGCAATGACTTACAATTAGCCCAAATTGTCAACCTGGACAGAAAGATTATCAGCAGAATACAGACAAAACTATCCAGTGAATTTGAAGATCAGAGCAGATTTGAGGATTCCTCGACAAATTGTTTAACTCCTTAATCAATCCAGTTCTGCGTCTTCTGCATTTAATCAGCCCCGTCACACTTACTGGCTGAGCTGTTTCCAGCGCTGAAAGAAGTCGTGCGAGGCCATCTCTGTGGGCTGGAAGAATTTGTTGATAGTGACCGGCAGCTTGAGGGTAAGATTCTGTAGAGCTCCGCCGTATCTGTGGAGGGGACACAGGTCAGTGCGCCGGGCAGGGAAATGTACATGTCCCTGGCATAATCAATGTTGTAAAAGCGATTCTGGAAATGGTTTACCATGTTACAATTTCGGATAACAAAACCAGGAGGAATATCCCAGGTTTTCAATGACTGTGATATTTTTCAAGGACTTGTCAAGCACTTCAGCTCAAAAGGGGGGTATTGTCAAGGTATCAATTTCTGAGGATGAAATTCAAGCACCTCAGGGACATGGTAAGAAAGGCACTTTTAGCAAACTAGATTTCTTGCTGTGTTTTGAGCCCCAGTCATGTCCCAAAGAAGCCGTCGCTGTCATGAGCCACTCAGGTTCTGTGTTGCTAATAGCACGTTACTTAACTCACGTCACATACTTAAACTAAACCAAACATTCCCAAGAGAGCTTGCAAAAGGCAGATCAATTGACTGTCTATGCACCAAAAGGGCTTTGTACCTGAACTTTATGTTGAGCAGAGGGGCGTCACAGAAGTCAGTTAAGCACTCGATGTTGAGCACCTGCTGCACCTGGGCTCCTCCCTCCACTAGGGGCTCCACTGGCTTGGTCTGCACATTGAGCTGTGAACATATAGTGTCAAGGGAAAAAAAAAAAACAAAAAAAAAAAAAACACACAAAAAAACCCCCAAACCTCACTATGGTGTGGGAGTGGTTTAAGCAGCCACACCTGTCTTGGATCTAGGAAATTCAGCCCGGGATCAGAGTGGCTGTGTGCCCATTGCTCATCAGAGCAATAAACGAGCAAAAGGTAAATCACTCATCCCCCCACACAGACAGACAGAGGCTCTGTCATGACATGTGTCCATCTGCTCCTGGCTTGTTACATCTTGCCACTCGCCAATAAACTGGTGTGCTAACAACATTTCTCCTTGTGTCTCTGTGTCAGAGGGCCTGAAAACGCCACTCAGGTAGCGTGTGGCAGGCAGAACTGCCACGGTGGGCCTGCACAGGGACTCTCTGGCAAGGGGAAGGGACACAGAAGGACCGTCCGAAGACGTACTAGGCCACCAGCAAGACCGGGAGAGAACCATCCACAGCAACCACCATAGGTTACCGCCTGGAGCGCACGCACACACAGTCAGAGGTCTCAGTGGGCTGTTCCATATCTCTGCCAATGTCCAATCAGCGCAAAAGGACAAGAGACAGGCGCGCACACACACACACACACACACACACACACACACACACACACACACACACACACACACACACACACACACACACACACACACACACACACACACACACACACACACACACACACACACACACACACACACACACACACTTTTTTTTTTATGATATAGGATTTCTTTATTAGGATTCATTATTTAAATGACAGTATAATGAGTATTCTACGGAAGTGGGTGATCCATCACGGACTACATGAAACTACAGAGTCCTGTAGTGTGAAAGGATATGAGACTGCAGCTCCCCTGGGCAGGTGACTGTGGTGGTGAAGCTGGCAAACTGCACAGACGTCTTATTACCGTAGAACAGGTACATCCTCCCTGAAATAGATGCAGATGGCGATCACAAACTGATGGATGACAAGTGACCCAATCCCTGTTTTCACAGCATGTCAGAAGGATCTGCCGACTAAAATTTTGAATTGAAAATGGTTGACAATTTATCCTTTGAAATTTTGGAATATTCTGTGAGAAAGAGATATTACGAAGTGTTGTGATTTTTTTTGGCACCGATATGACTCCTGAACTGACAGATTTGCATCATTAGAATTTATTTGAGTCAACGGCCTCTTCAGCCCCATGAATATTCGTCTTGCATAAACTAGAGCAGGTTTTCAATGATGGATTGTTTATTAAAACAACTAAAAGCAATTATGCACGGTGAGAAATATTCACTACACCGGTGTTGACTTGTGACTTTTTTCACCATCTTCTTAAAGCTGGCAGTGTCTTCGTATCCCTCAATTAAACATTCCTGAGAATGTTTGCCTACAGTACATCTGGCATTGCTGTGATTAATGGTTGAACGCGACTCACCCAGGTTCTGGCGGTACTCCGACTTGATGCCAATCTGCAACAGCTGGTTCTCAAACAGCACTCCGTTGTTCTTGCACACAAATCTACACAGACAGACGACAGACAGACAGACAGACAGACAGACAGACAGACAGACAGACAGAGAAGAAACGCAAGGTGGTGGCTTGAATGCCGTCTTGGGAGACCCACTGCATGTTCTGCGAATCCGAAAACTAAAGTGCTACCGGGTTTAAAATTTTGCATTGGTGAAACTTGCGAGAAAACCAGCAACTATTGGTGAACAACAGAGACGGTGTGGTATCAATAAACATCTACGTAAAATCATGGACAATCTATTTGGTCTTTTTGTGAAGAACATACTCTCGCAACCTTCACGCTAACAAATGCTCAGGTCAGTGCAGGTGAGATGGCGTGTGTGTGTGTGTTGGTTAGATACCATAGCGCAAGAGAAGAAAGACACCCAACGAAGCTCTGCACAGACGGGAGGGAGAGCGTGAGCAATATCTATGTACAGAGAGCACCCTTACTTGTTCAGAAGCTCGTCTGCCTCGGGCAGAGGAGGGGCGGGATCCTCGGAAGCCGCAGAGGGGGGGGCAGAACTGAGAGACCACAGGACGGAGGGCAGCAGCGGATGAGAGAGCGAGGACAGGATGGACCCAGTGGAGGAGGAGCAAGAAGTGAGAACGAATGCAAGTAATGCAAGAGCATCAAGGAGGAGGACACCAGAACAAGAGGGAATGAGAGATAGAGAGAGAGAGACACACACACAAAATGCAAAGGTCGTTAGTAAAAGCCTCACGTCAGGATTGTATAGAAATGAGAGAATCCTACAACGAAACAAATGAAAAGTGTTTCCTGGCTAACAAACATGCTAAAATAAAGTATGATAGAGTCGACAGACTGACAGAATATGTGTTTGCGACTACGTCAGCCGTATTTGTAGCTTTCTAGGTGACATCGTGCTTTGCTACAGGCCCCTTACTCGGAGTCACCGGGACCCTCGACCAATAGGGAGTCAGAGGTCTCAGTGGGCTGTTCCAGATCTCTGCCAATGTCCAATCAGCACAAAAGCACACACACACACACACACACACACACACACACACACACACACACACACACACACACACACACACACACACACACACACACACACACACACACACACACACACACACACACACACACACACACACACACACACACACGACAACCAGGGAGAATGGAGAAAGGGAAAGAGGAAAAAAAACAAAAAAAAAAAGGCAAGAGAGAAAGACGGTCACGTACACGGCAAAGATAAAAAAAGGAGAATAGACAAAAGATTACACAAAGCAAATAAGAGCTGCAGAGCAGTAGACAGACAGAGGACGAGCACGTCTCGCAACCAGAACGCACAAAACGCGAAATGGAGACTAGGGGGACACACATCCATTTAGAAAGCAAAGGCGTGTTCCAAAATGGGGGCGGGGGGAGTGCTGATCTGGACCCTGTGGCATACTTTGACTCCTCAATTACAGATCAAATATTAGCAGGCTTCATCCTAGCATTACAAAATGACATTCAAGGACTTTCAAGTAGTGTTTTTTAAGTGCCATTTTTTCCATTTTCAAGAACTACCGCAAAACAAATATGCCGTAAAAACGATTCTGGAAAAACTCTGTTAAGTTATAATTTGAATAACAAAACCAGGGGGGATACCACAGGTTTTCAAATGATGCTACGTTTTGTTCAAGGACTTTTCAAACACTTAAACACAAAGGGGGCTATTTTCAAGGTATTCTGGTACTTCAAATTTCTGAGGACGAAATTCAAGCACTTCAAGCACCTCAAGGACCTGGTTAGAACCTTTTATTAGTAACAAAATACATTTCAAAGCCTCGTGTGGGGGGGGGGGGGTTCACCTTAGGAATCCTTCGTCGTTCACCCCCGTAGTGGGGGCGGCAGGCCCCACCTCGGAGAAGACATCCACTAGTAGGCTGCCGCTGCCGGGTGCGCCTGAGCCGAGTGGGACAGCAGAGCGAAGTCCAAGCAGATCAGGGGACGGGGAAGGCGTGGACTGGAAGGCAGAGAGAGGGTTTAAATGATGAAAGAGTGACAAACTGGCCGCGGAGTGTGTACAGTTAAGAAGAGGTGAAATTCAGGGACTGGACCGGAACGCGAGTGTTCTACGGGTGTTTAAACAAACTGGAAGCATGTATCTAACCTTGAAAACACAACATGCCTTCAAGGCTTTGTACAATCCCCAGAAATGACAAATAAAGCCTCTCCAGTAAAAAATACAGATAAACAGGGATCACATGTTTGGCCTGCAAGTAGTGGCTCCATTTCATTATTTTGACGCACTCAGAACTTGATCAGACCAACTGCCTCCTCCAGACTGACAGTAAACAGGAATAGAATATGAATAGAAATAGAATACAGAATAGGAGTAAACACTCAAATACAAGTATGTATTTCAGGCAGGTATGTATGGCCGCAAACATTGACTCCTGAGTTAACTGATCGGACCCACTGCTTCCCTAGCCACTCACAGCATTCGAGGCGGCCATGGCCGAGGTGTCCGCACCCCTGTCTCCACTTCCATTCAGCTCCCCGCCCTCCCTTTTCCCCTCTTCCAGCTCTGACACGGTCACAGCGCCAGGCCCCTTCTTCTTCTTGAGCTTGGCAAGGATGGAAGACTCCCTCTCTGGGAAGGGCGGCATCTCCTCCAGGACCGTGGCCTGGAATAGCACCAGCAGTACACACAGTCGGCAACATGTACTGTACTTTAGCACTGCGGTGGTTGAACTGACAACGTATGAATACTGCACTGGAAGCAGAGTGCTGCATTTCAATGTAGGCAACGGCTAGTAGAGCTCAGGGTTTTACAGTCAGGATGTTATCTGAACACACACACACACACACACACACACACACACACACACACACACACACACACACACACACACACACACACACACACACACACACACACACACACACACACACACACACACTTTGTGACTTTATCTTTATAAATCTACATTTTAAAAGATGGCCATTAGACCTGAAATTGCAAGTATGGGATCAGACCAAGGCTGTAATCTTAAAACAAAACTCACCAAAATGTCATGACAATATAATGCTACAGACGGACGATATACTGTAAGATAACAGAAATCATCTACCAGGTGCAGGCCTCAGACTTGCCCTAGTCTTGGTTAAAAAAAATATGATTTCCAGACGGAAGATTAGAGCTAATCTAGGTCTGAGTGAAGGTTTAAATTAAATCTGGCCGGAGGCAGGTTCGGCCAGATTTATCGTTGGATGAATGGACGTGGGCCTTCAGGTCGACCTTGACATTCTGGAATAAGACCAGCACCAAGATCAGACAGAAGGAGTCTACTAGTCTTTAATGACCTTAGTCTAGGACTTCCTAGTCCAGAACTAATCAACCTTAAATTATGTGACGTCTCAGCAAGGCATTTTTTCAATTCTGGATGAATTTAAATAGGATTAGCTTAGTCCTAAATTAAGATTAAACCCTGTCTGCAAAACCGCACAAAAAGATTTAAGGGGCAAAAAAACCCAACATCTCACAACGCCACCGTAACACAAGCAGTCACAATTCCCAAGTGGAATTATAGTCTCTAAATTGAGGTGACATCCCTGTTGGGCACTAACCAAGACATCTGTGCTGGCGATAGAGGAGAGCTTGAGATACTCCACGGCGCGCTGCTGTAGCTCGACGTCTGAGTTGCGGATCTGGCTGTCAGAGCGCAGCACCTCCTGGATAGTGGCCTTTGTCTCCGGGAAAAGGTTGATGAACTTGATGTAGGCGGAGAGCAGCAGGGCCCGGGTCGGCACCGAGCATAGGTGGAACTTAGAGTGGAGCAGGTTGAACTGCACGAGCGGGCTGTTTCAGAAAAGGAGGCAAGGTCGTATAAACATGACAGAAAAGGTTTTGATGGCAACAGTGGTAGCACTGAGCAAAATTTACCTTGAGCGAGGGTCTCCAGCAATGAGGTTCCCAAACTCCCCCAGGATGTAACCCCCAACCTTCACCATGTTCTCGTGGCATGCAGGGGCCTGCAGGGCCTGGAACCAGGGAATAGCGTGCGGTTAGACATGCCCACTAGAGATGGACCTTCTTTCCCTCCAGAACAAAATTGTAAACCAAGAATGTTTCCCCAGGACAGCCAAAAATTCATCCATGTGCTCACTTTCAAATCATGAATGAAACCTACAAACTATCAAAGAACATTTTCCCCAGCTGAAATAAGAGAAACTAGATAAAACCCTAAAATAAAGGGAAAACAACTAATCTTACCTATTGTTGTCAACTAACTGAAATAAATAATGTGGAATGTGAATTGCTTTTTTTTTTTTTTTCTTCTTCTTATGTTGCTCAAAATTATTGTGGAATTGAACTTGATAATTGTTTAGTGAATCCACGTCTTTCACATTCAGTCAGACAAAGTACCTTCTTCTTACTGAGAGACCACTAATTCCAAGGGTATTCTAACTGGATGTGGAGCAGGACCTCACAAAGTCCTTGCTAGAATTAAAATTGATTCAAACCCAAACTAAAATATTCCAGAACTAAAATTAAATCTTGATAAAACATGAAATGAAACCACAATGAAAATAGCCACCAATTTCAACAAGCTCCACCTGTGGAACAAGCCATTAGGACCGGAAATTGAGCTCCCGGTTCCCGAAACGGAGAATATTTCCAAAATGAGAGCTCTGCAGAAGAGGCCTCCCTCACCTCGAAGACGGTCTTGGCGGCGTAGCCCTGCACGTCGTCGCGGTTGATAACGATCTGGATGACGCGGTACCACACTTCCTCGCTAACGTAGTCACCGGCGATGCGGATGAGGTTGAGGATGGTGTCGACGTACCAGGAGTAGTCCACGGCATACTTCTCTGCCAAGATGGCCACCTTCAGCACCTGGAGGCGGGGGAGTAGTGTGGGTGAGGGAGCGAATCAGGGGGAACTTGTTCATACAAATACTTTTCAGGTGATATAGGGCTTGGGCGGGTATCGTCAGATTCTATTGAGGACTTTTCAAAGACGGTTTCAAAACAGTTTTGAGTGAAGCTAACCAAATTCTTGTTCATTTTGAGCCTAAAACGCATTTATTCAGAATTATTTTGCATTTCCTCCTTTTCAATGACAGAAAAATAAAATCTAAGATATACAAATCAAAAAATAAGAGATTGAGTTTGGCGGGACGACATAATGGACCGTGCCCCCGCATACCATTTCCTCTCTGATAGAGTAGTCCGCTGTCTCCAGGTAGCTGAGCATCTCAGCAACAATCTGCTTGGCGTTGCTACGGTCGCACATGGCGTAGAGCAAATCGGCAGCCCTCTGCCGCACGCTGACGTCCCTCTCCGTCTAAACAAACGGAGGGGAAAAGGCAGAGAACACGCAGATGAAGAGAATAAGCTCCCATCGAGGGAAGACCTTCTCGTCATCATTGATCTCATTCAAAAGCTCAAGTTGACATCCGGACCGACCTTGAGAGCGTTGATCACCGTCTCGATGTGTGTTTTGACGGCCTCATGGGAGAACTCGGAGCTGGCCAGCGTGCACATGCTTTCAAGAGCTAGGTAGCGTAGGTTGGTCTCGCGGTGCTGCAGGAACTGGCCCAGTTGGTTACAGGCCCGCACAAGCAGGTTGGGCTCACTGGAGACCGGTGGAGGCAGGGAGAGGGAAGTGACTTTGAAGGCAGTCCACAGCAATTTTCCAAACATTTGAGTATGTAAATAACGTTTCAACCTAATCTAACAAGGCTTCCAGGGATTCTTCCCTTGTCCATTCAATGGTTTAAAGGTATTTGTTTCATGTCTAGTTTAATATTAAACTCTTCAGAAGGCTGCAGTAAAGTAATTTACTTTACTAATCCCTAAAGTGTGTGTGCCTCCCACCTGTCATAGTGGATGATGAGGGAGATGGCCTCAAAGAGGATGGCGTTCTTGGCGTTGGAGTGCTGCACCTTCTTGGACTTAGGCGGCTCCTGGGCCTTGTTAAGGATGGTCTCCAGACACTCCACCAGGCGGCCCTTAACGGCGCCGTCCTCTGGCGGAGGGTAGCACTGCAGTAGGCGCAACAGCTTGCAGGAAAGCCATGGCGCGGGGACAAAGTAGTAGGTGTAGTCTTGGAGGTCAGTGGAGGCCGATGACACAATCTGCATGGGGGGGCATAAGTAGTTTGTTTTGAATCTTCATCACAAAAAAAAAAAAAAAAAAAGTTTAAAATACAAAGATCATTCCTTAAATTAGTTCACCTTTCCCAGTTCCCCCGCATGAGAGTGTGTGTTGCTCATTTATTGGCTGTTAATTCTCTTGCGGATTCAAAATGTAACTTCCAAGTAATGCTTTGAAGGTATGGATGTGTGTGGCTTTAGAAAGAAAAAGCTAAGGGGGAGGCCACTCTAGCACACTTTTTATTTGAAATATAACAATGGTTTTTGACATTTTGACATTATTTGTACATTTAAAAGGAATGTTGGATTGATTATGACTGGACTGGATTAAAGAGCAGTAATTCAAGACCAATACTTCTGTGCTTAATCTATTGAAGAGATATCATGACCAATGATAAACTGTTTACTTAATTTTATTAAAAACATATAGGTGTCCAGCCCACAGGGCTGGAACCCTACTGTTTTAGTTGGGATATTTATTATTATTTTTCTCTTTGGCATTTTTCCGGATGAAAGTGTCTGGCGCACAGTAACTGCCGAACCCACAGACATGAGTGAAGTGTCATTGGATACAGGGCAGTTTCGAGATTGTGTTGGTCCAAGTTTGAGCCACAATCTTTATTTGGAGCAGGAATTATTGAAAAGCGTTGCCAATCTACTGGAAATAGCTGAACTTTGGTGGAGCCGGCTGGGGTGGTAAAGAGGGGCGCTTTGTGACACCATCACCCAATTTTTTATATATGTGCAGGTTGTGGCTCTATGGGGGCTTTCATATGGGGCGAGGTGCGGTCCAGACTCCATTGGTATGTATTGGTTGGTTTGTGCAGGATCTGTGCCGGGTCGAGACGAGAGGGAGCCGATGCTACGTTCCATGGGAAGTCGGAAAATTGTAACTCGTGTTGGTAGGAAGTAAGGCTGCATTCCATGGGAACTTGGAAAATTTATTTGAATTGATGCTGCGTTCCATGAAACTTGAAAAATTGTAATTCAGCTCGATAGAAACTGATGCTATGTTTCAGGGAAACTCAGAAAACTTTAATTTGTGAGTAATGCGACTAACCTGGATCCTGTGCATTGCTGCCTGTAGCTATATTTATTTTTATTATTAATAGTATTATTATTATTATTAATAATACTACTATTGAGTAACTTCTATTAATTTAAAGTATACATTATACAGGCTGTGTATGAAAGGTTCTATACAAAAAGGTTGTTATTATTACAACTATCTTCCATATGTGTTTAAATCTTGTAAAAAAAATAAAAAATTGAAAATGTAGTAGGTGTAATAATTAAATTATCCTTAATATTAGGGAGGGATTAAGCAAATCAAAACCACAGCAAATTTGAGCTCTTGGGTATATGGTTGTCCAAGGGAGGGCTTAACTACTGATGACAAAGGAAATTATCTTAAATTATTTCTACAGTAGCCTGCAGAAAGGTTCACACACACACACACACACACACACACACACACACACACACACACACACACACACACACACACACACACACACACACACACACACACACACACACACACACACACACACACTCTTACCCTGCTGAGCCGGGACACAGCCAGGGACACGCAGGTTTTGAACTCATCTGGATTCTTCTGGCTGAGGCAGGTGATGAGAGAGATTGCTGCCGTCACAACTCCCTGGAAGGAAGAAGGCAGGAGGACAGTTAGTAACAGGAGCATTCTTCAACGCAAATACAGAAAAACGGGGGTGGGGGGGCTCGTCTCACCATGTGCTGGTCGTTGAGGAGGTGCACCACGCGGGAGGTCCACTCGCCCATCAGAACCAGGTCAGGGGAGGTTTTGTAAAGACGCAGCAGGCACAGGGCAGCCGACTGCTTCACACTGTCCATAGTGTCACTGGAGGGACAGTCTTACTTGAGTATGACTCAGCAGCGTATTGTCCCCCGGTGGATGTTAAAATTGTACACATCGTCAAACGTACATCAACCCAATTAAATTATGGCTAACATAGACAAGAAGAGAAGCCATGAAACATAAGGGCATAGACCGTTATTTGACTGTTATTTAGGAATCCACTTCATTTGGACTTATGGATGGCATATCTACAGTATATCTTAAGAATCTAGAAAACTAGCTGAAATGGAAACAGTTGAAACTCAGACCTTTATGTTTTGCCATCAATGCACTGGGGTTCCAGGCCTCACCTGAGTCCGTCACAAAAACCGACAACAAGACTGCACCCTCAAAGGTTTTTGCAAGATATCCTCCTTTTTGTAGCAAAAATAAATAAATACATAAATAAATAAATATTTAATGATTTAGAATCAAACATACTAAATATTTGAAGGCACTTCTGTAATAGACAGGCAAGCCTAAATGATAAATGATGATATGTAAAAAAAATTACATACATTATTTTCATTAGCATTAACAGATATTGCAGAGCAAATCTGCCATGACATGCATACTTGGTCTGCATTATTAATCATTAAAGGCATGATGGGGATAATTTCTGGTTATTCTTTTGACACAAAATAAGATGGATTTTTACTTGAGATTACATGAGGGCTGATTTCAATCTGATTTTCAACACCGTTGACCCAAGTACCCATCTTTAAATTTTGATTTCCTTAAAAAATA
The DNA here is from genome assembly GCF_960531495.2 of Zeus faber. Classification (NCBI taxonomy): domain Eukaryota; kingdom Metazoa; phylum Chordata; class Actinopteri; order Zeiformes; family Zeidae; genus Zeus; species Zeus faber. The sequence goes on from NC_137205.1 coordinate 6,941,729, forward strand.
AAAATACACCCGAACTATTCAACTTTAGTGTGTGCATAAGATGGCAGCTTATGTAGAGTCCTGTCAAAGGTTTTGTTTCCATGATCTAAATCCACAACAAAACTGAATTACTATGTGTTACCATCAACTGGTGTGATGGGAATGAACAACCTTACGTGCACAGGGCGCTCCAATAACGGTTGCTTAGCAACAACCACTGAGAAACTCGAACTGAGGGAAGAGAATAGAGTTCTAGAGATGTACCACAATTTGCCGTTGGAGGTGTCAGTGTACTTTTACAGTGGGGCAAAAAAGTATTTAGTCAGCCACCAATTGTGCAAGTTCTCCCACTTAAAAAGATGAGAGAGGCCTGTAATTTTCATCATAGGTACACGTTGACTATGAGGGACAAAATGAGAAAAAAAAATCCAGAAAATCACATTGTCTAATTTTTAAAGAATTTATTTGCAAATTATGGTGGAAAATAAGTATTTGGTCAATAACAAAAGTTCATCTCAATACTTTGTTATATACCCTTTGTTTGCAATGACAGAGGTCAAACATTTTCTGTAAGTCTTCACAAGGTTTTCACACACTGTTGCTAGTATTTTGGCCCATTCCTCCATGCAGATCTCCTCTAGAGCAGTGATGTTTTGGGGCTGTCGCTGGGCAACACAGACTTTCAACTCCCTCCAAAGATTTTCTATGGGGTTGAGATCTGGAGACTGGCTAGGCCACTCCAGGACCTTGAAATGCTTCTTACGAAGCCACTCCTTCGTTGCCCGGGCGGTGTGTTTGGGATCATTGTCATGCTGAAAGACACAGCCACGTTTCATCTTCAATGCCCTTGCTGATGGAAGGAGGTTTTCACTCAAAATCTCACGATACATGGCTCCATTCATTCTTTCCTTTACACGGATCAGTGGTCCTGGTCCCTTTGCAGAAAAACAGCCCCAAAGCATGATGTTTCCACCCCCATGCTTCACAGTAGGTATGGTGTTATTTGGATGCAACTCAGCTTTCTTTCTCCTCCAAACACGACAAGTTGAGTTTTTACCAAAAAGTTATATTTTGGTTTCATCTGACCGTATGACATTCTCCCAATCCTCTTCTGGATCATCCAAATGCTCTCTAGCAAACTTCAGACGGGCCTGGACATGTACTGGCTTAAGCAGGGGGACACGTCTGGCACTGCAGGATTTGAGTCCCTGGTGGCGTAGTGTGTTACTGATGGTAGCCTTTGTTACTGTGGTCCCAGCTCTCTGCAGGTCATTCACTAGGTCCCCCGTGTGGTTCTGGGATGTTTGCTCACCATTCTTGTGATCATTTTGACCCCACGGGGTGAGATCTTGCGTGGAGCCCCAGATGGAGGGAGATTATCAGTGGTCTTGTATGTCTTCCATTTTCTAATAATTGCTCCCACAGTTGATTTCTTCACAACAAGCTGCTTACCTATTGCAGATTCAGTCTTCCCTGCCTGATGCAGGTCTACAATTTTGTTTCTGGTGTCCTTTGACAGCTCTTTGGTCTTGGCCATAGTGGAGTTTGGAGTGTGACTGTTTGATGTTGTGGACAGGTGTCTTTTATAATGATAACGAGTTCAAACAGGTGCCATTAATACAGGTAACGAGTGGAGGACAGAGGAGCCTCTTAAAGAAAAAGTTACAGGTCTGTGAAAGCCAGAAATCTTGCTTGTTTGTAGGTGACCTAATACTTATTTGTCTCCATTCTGTCTCTCATAGTCGAAGTGTACCTATGATGAAAATTACAGGCCTCTCTCATCTTTTTAAGTGGGAGAACTTGCACAATTGGAGGCTGACTAAATACTTTTTGCCCCACTGTATGCCAGCTGGCCATATTCCACAGTGCCCGATGAACAGGACAAAGGAAAGCAAAGGCCAATATTGAAACAGCTGATGCTACTGCATTGTGATGTCCGCCTTACATACACGTTTGTGACATCATCATTCACTTTCACTACTATTGACCAAGCATTGCTTCTGCTTTGACACACAACCTACCAACTAACTATTTGTGCATATGCAATTACAAATAAAACAGTTACACTGGTCGATGCTAATTAGTTCACAGACGTGCAGAGGAACACTGCATTTTGTAAAGGTGGAATCTGAAGGGCGGGGGATGCCCTCATAAGGCCAGAATATACAATCTTCTCCTTACCTTTATTCAATTTATCCTAAATTAAAAGACATTTTAATTACAGCTAGATTCTCAGACCACTATTTTACTGGCTCCTGCCCCCTCCGCTAGCTCACCCGGCCACAAGGATGCGGGGGATCTCCCCGGCGAAGGCCTCGGCCATCTCGCGGCTGCCCACGTTGGCGATGCAGTGCAGGGCCAGGCACATGAAAGTGGGGTTGCGGCTGGACAGGTCATTCTTGATGGCGTTGTTGATCAGTCGGATCAGCTCACTGTTGCTGTTCACCAGCACCGAGATAAACAGGTAGCCCTGATGGGGGGGGGGGGGGAGGGGGATTTTTTTGACTTTTTAAAAACACTTTTATTGAACACATGTGGTATCTACTGATTCCAGTGGCACAAGCTAAAAAACTAGAAGACAATTAAATGAACAAAGCAATAAATACATACATGTTATTAATAATGATATACAGTAATCATGTAATCATAATACTAACTCAAAAAACAAAGTAAGATGCACTCTTCATATTTCTGTATAAGACTCAATCTGATACAATTTAAAATATTTCACTGCCTGCATTTTTCCAATAATAAATTGTCCAAAATGTATCCATCTGTCCACCCAGAATGTCCTAGGTGCCGTCATACCCTAGTCTCTCTAGTTCTGGTCCTGCCAATCTCTAAGAAGCTTCTGGTCATCAATCTTTGATTCTTTTTCATTTTTATGCAATATAACACTGAATCCCAACACCCTTACTGCCATTTATGGAATAGTCCAGTCAGAGGAGGTCCTCTTTGGTCATCAAAAAATGCAATTGCCTCTCTGCTGGCCCGTCGACTCATCTTGTTTAATTGGAAGGCAGAAAAGCCATCCTTTAAGCAGTGGATTCAGGAGGTGATGTCGATGTTGAAATTAGAAAAGGTAAAATATACTGTATGTGGATCATGCCAAAAGCTGAATGAAACCTGGGCTCCATTTATTAGTTATTTTGAAAATCTATCCTTTGACTGAACAATCCGGAGGTAACGGATATGTAAACTGGTTTATTCAAATACCAAAAGTGTAAAGGACAAAGTTGGTAAATAGTTTTCTTTGATTGGTTGCTGGAATGTTATGATTATTAAGCAATTTGTTATATGTTATTTGGGTTTTTCTTTTTGTGTCTTTTCTAGTGTTCTTTTTTAAAATGTGTTATTTATTTTGTATTGTGAAAATGTTAATGAAGTTGTAAAAAATAAATAAATAAATAAAAAAATTAAAAAATAAAAAATAAAAAACATTATGAGAGAGAGAGAGAGCGCGAGAGAAGGGAGGATGTAAGAAAGACAAGATATGAAAAAACATTTTTGGGGGTCGGGACAGGAAGAATGAAATCAGTGAGCGGCTGAAAGTGCAAGAGAGGTCATGCAGAATGATCACACAGACTAAAGGGTAGTGGTGGAAGAAGGAAATGGAGAACTCAAAGAGAGAGGAAATGGAGAAAATGTTTGTGGGGTGAGAGAGACCCTTGGCTGTTTGGCTTGATGCTGAGTCAGCGGGGGGTGGGGGGAGGTCACACTGCCACTCAGTCGCACACAGGTAGGCAATGGGAGGAAGAAAAACACCCGGAATGTTCTTATACCAAGAGAACCATCTCATCAAACCGACAGTTACCAAGATGGCGACAATTAAAGTGAATTAATTCAAGGAAAAAAGAAAAATGCTTAGGAAAGCCAATAACATATTCAAGATGGAAAACAGAATGATTAACTATGGCATACAGGTCTTGTCCTCTTTCAATGGGTTAAGGTGATACATTCTTCTTCAAACCCTTATTCAAGGGGATTCAGCTCTTAAGATTTATTCAAGCTAAATTAAAGACACACAAACACTAGCATGTTTTTCATTGGCCTACAATGTGCAGTGCTTATTATTGGTTTTCCACCAGATATCATAATATCACAATATAGGGGCATAACGGAGCTGCCGCCACAGAACTCAAAGTCACGCTACTTACCATTACCGTCTATGTTTTACTCAGACTCCACAATTTAGCTCCGGAAAAGCTCCTCTGGTTTTATGTTGTTTGTTTAAGTTGCTGTTGAAGGGCTTCACAAACTACACAACAGCATATTAAGTAGGCGTCAAAGTGTTAAAATATCCTTTAGTATAGTGGGTTTGATGTCTCTACATCTCCAACACTTGGGTGAGAAGTCCTGACACATCACAATTAAAACTCCTTCAACATTTCCCTTTCCTGTCCAAATCCTCTGCCAACTTGGGATTGAGCAACAGCAGCCACAAACCAAGCCCTCATCCAAACTGAAGGCAGTTTTCGCATTCATGCGACTAGGTTTGATGAAGAGATAAACCGCCACTCGCCACTTTTGCAATTGCCAATAGCTCTGTAACGTCACAGCAGTGTTTCCAATACCAAGCTTGAGTCTGAAAAGTCGAAAAGACAGTACATTTTCTGGACATACAAATGCCTGTTTTATTTTCTTTTGTAACAAGTGTGATTTCAAATGATCTTTTTAACTGGTAAGAATTGTTGCGCTTGAACTGGGTAGTAGACCAAACCTCGAGACTTTACAATGGGCTACATTGTTAGATGAGAAGGCTCCCCCAAGGGATGTCTGTCCAAGCCTCCACCGAAGTAGAGACAGACTAGGTCAAGGACCAGTCAAAGAAAAGAGTTAGTTGAGCAACAGCTACTCCAAGTCCCCCCCACCCCATTTTATGCCTTGCCAGTCTGAAGGCCAAGAGACACAAATACAACTTGACAGGACGTGTTCAGCTTTCAACAATAACTGCCTGAGAACGACGTGTAAATCTTTGTTGTCAGTCATTTGGCTTTATAAACAATAATTGCAGATAAAATGTAAATAGCATCATAACAAAAAGTAGTATTTTCACCAAACCAGCCAGATATCCCCCCGCCCCCAGCTCCCCACCATAGTGTGATAATAACAATGTTATTATTACAGTTTAATTGCCGTGGGATCCTTCACAATTTCAGCTTGTGCCTCTCCAGAGAGTCTTGACAACGTAATCCAGTACACCCTACCTGGAACTAGTAGGTTTCCATTTAAAAAAAGGGGTCAACCACTTTTATAGTCAGTGGATTCCTCGGGCTTGTACTTTCCAGTCAAAATGAGGTTGACATACAGTTCAGTGATCTCAGGATCTGTCAACAAATGGGACAGTGTGGACCTTGGGATTTGGGTTTAGTGCAAGAAGATAGGCTTTTGTTGACTGTTCAAAGGGAATGCTTCTGTGTGTGTGTGTGGGGGGGGGGGCAAAGATGCAGAAAACAAAAAGAAAGGGATGAAAAGTTAAAAGAATGGGCTTGTTTTCACACACACACGCACGCACACGCACGCACGCACACGCACGCGCCAACACTTACGATCTGCTTCTCTGTGTACTTGTTGGAGCTGAGCAGGTTGACGGCCTCCATGTGCCCAAAGTCGATGTCATGGCCGAGCAGGAAGATGAACAGCAACTTGCAGACATACTTCTTCTTGCTGTAGCCGTCCAGAGCCTTGTCCCCCTTAAACTTGGAACGAATATTGGCCAGCTCCTTATTGATGCGTTTAATCTCTGCTTCCTTGCTTTTACCTGGTGTGAGAGGAGGGAGGGAGAGAGGGGGAATATCAAGACATCATTAGCCTTCTCCCAGAGTGTGTTAGAAGGGTGACCGTCCAAAGAGGGAGACACCAAGAAAGGCTTAGATTGGGGCCTAAATGGGTAGACATTTCCACCACAAGGCATTAAGCGCTTGAGTTTGACAGCCACGAAAGCCCCCGGAAATATGCAAATTGTGCCGGTTTTTGGAAAGAATACACATACAAGGCATAGGCAGTGGTTTCTCAGGAATAGGGAGACATTGTGTATTAGCAAAATCAAAGTTATGGCCACAGATTATGGCCAAATCAGAGAAAACCCAGACACCATTATAGGAAAACGCATACAGGTACTCATCACTTAATGGCCTACCTGTTAAACGACCATTCGGACTTACGACCAACTCTCTGACCAGTCTGTATTGTACGCTGTGTACAATACCACAGCGTGCGCGGCGTGTGTGACGTCTCAGCATCAAGCATCTCATCACGCATCAGTTCCCATTCTCAGTCTCGTTCCTGCTGTCTGTCAGTATTCACTACACTGGCATTCACAATCGCCACGCCCCCTTACGTGAAATAACATATGTCGTCCTCTCTTATCAACCAATTAATTTAACGACCTGGTTGTAGGAACAGAACTCGGTCATTAAGTGAGGAGTACCTGTACTTTTAAATTCATAACCAAGTTTCACAGAATGGATAAGGAATGGCTTATGCAAGAACGTGCTGGGGATGGGGGTGTTAAACAGTGAGCAAATGGTGGAGGATGAAAGCACGCCTAAGGAAATGTTTACATTACACTGACATAGATAAATGCATGGATGAGAGTGCTGGGCAATAAACTGTGTTTGGAGAAGTTGAACATGAATGAATGCCAAAAATGTCAAAAGCAGAATTGATCAAATCAAGAGATACCAGACATATTAACCGTAACACACCTGCTCCTGAATAAGCAACATATTGTGAATCATCAGAACAATATTCAAACCCAATTACTTTAGTTCTGAGTTAGATAGGTAGATAAAATGATAAGCTGCACAACTAAATCAGGCTTTTAGAAAAAATTGCAATAAGAGCCTTACTATCAAAGTTAATGTCATGAAACCTATCTGGGTCCATGAAATAATTCTTAAGGAGCAGCACTGTAATTGCAGTCAGTTCATGTGATAAAAGGCAATTCCTATGAATAGTTATCTGATCAGCATCACAGTCAGGGACACTTGCTATACTAGCTTGGTATACACAGAGAATAGACAGGGTTTTGTGTTCGACAGTATTTTCTAAGTATTCACTTTAAATGCAAATGTGAATAATGGCACAATGTTTAAATAAAAAAATGACAAAAAATAAAATAGACAGACTACATCTCAACACGTTATTCCAGTTGATGGGCTATTAAAGATTAGGCTAGCTGCCTTATTGGTGTGTTGGGCTTGTGGAAAGTTCTAGACTTTCTACTGGTTTGATTGATTGTGTGTGAAAACGAGTCAGTGGACCCAGGTGAACCGTGACTGTCCGTTTTGCCCCAATTTCAGGGAAAATAAGACCAATTACAATACCATTACAACAAGACATTGAAGTATTGTGGAGCTTCTCTCCCCTACATGCACTGTTTCAACTGTTGCAGTCAGTATACTCAAAATTAAAAAAGGACAAACAAATACATATGAATTTGAAATAGCAAATCCGGCACAGTATCCAAACAAGCCAATAGATCAAGCTAGGGACAACCGTTTGTCCAAGGCGGGTGTCTGACGAGGTGTAATCTACAAAAAACAGACCTTGTATTCTTCACTGTGGCACTAGTGGCATCGGTTAGTTACAGAACATGGAATGTGAATGAAATACAGGTGTTATAGCAGGAAAAACACTGCAAGTTGAGACACAGTTTAAAAAAAATAAAGTTAACAGTGGGTAGTACTACGTCAACTAGTGAGCCCCCTGGGAGGGTGACCGTTACGTTAAAGTATATAGCAGCAGTGTGTAGCAATAATATGCAGAGATAATTCTAGTATATACAGTAAATATGTGTGTAGACATGCTGGACAAGCTGGATGAGACAGTAGTAATAGTCGCAATAATAGATACTAGTATTAATGGTAATAGTGTGGTTTATTTCTAGTGTTCACAAATACGGTCAACTAAGAAAAACAGTTAATATATAACCCAAATTATATTCTAAATAAGGCAATGCTCAAATGTCCACCTACTGTGTGCCGAACATGTGGCTATTGTCAATCATCTCCTAAACAAGTATATGACTTTGATAGAACCATTAATATAAAAGTCACACCAGATAATGCAGATTAACAGAACGAGGCACTTACAGTTGCGGATGTCGGAGATGAACACCGCTAATCCGCGCATCCCGTCGCCCTTCGACACAGCCGGCATGTCTGCAGCTTTCTGTCCTCACTCCGGCCTTTCTGGCAAAAAATATGATCCGATGTCGGTCAGCTTTCTCAAACTGCCCTTGCGCCGAAGGTAAGCTTCCTTGGAGTATTGGCTCGCAGGCTAATTAAGCCAGGAAGATCCGTGGTGACGGTAGTAAAATAGAGTTGGAGATGCGATCGCGGACTGAAACTTTAATATGATCCAAGTTAACAGACCGTACGGCATCTAGCAACAGGGAGTCAACAATAACTAGCTCCTTTCGCTGGATCTTTATTTCATTCAATCCCTCCCGATGTCCGAACAGAACCGAAGTGAGCTGCCGGTTCTGTCAGCGTTCGACGTCTGCGGTAGTAAGAAACCGAATAAAGCCAAGTGGGAACGACAGTTTTGGAGAAAACCCCAAGGAAACAAACACCAGGAAACTGTTGGATAATGTCCGAAAAATGTAAGTTAGCTTCGTGTCACTCACGGTCAAGCTAGCTGAACAGCTAGCTAGCTAGCTGGCTGGCTAGCGATACCATTCAAATACAGGGATACATCACCGAATGGAGCGTAATCACACAGCGAATGGTGATCGTTTCCATGCGGGGATACACAACTAAATTACGGCTCTCTTCAATATTTGAACGAGATGTTGTAAGTGCGAGGTCGTCAACAACTGATGTCCGCTCGGATCCGCTGCCTGGGCTCGTGACAGCAGCGGGACTGGTCGACGCAGCCCCGTCCTGTTTCGCTCACGCGCGCACGCGCGCTCCGAGACGACGAGTTGTGATTGGCTGTAAGGGCGCCTCGTGACTCCGGGGCCGAACAGTGATTGGCCAGTTCAGCTGTCCAACAATTACGGGCGCTCCACGATCAGGTTCAGTACTGCTATGTCCCATCGATCCAATAATAATAATAATCATAATTATCATAATAATCATAATAATAATAATCAGTCATATGTATGATTACATTCAAACCGGCCTATGAGATATGTCCAATGCAGTTTGGTCAAAATGTACCATAATTTCTTCCTCGGGTTGATAGTCTGTCACCAGAATATAATCAGCGGTGGATTTAGACCTTTTATTCAAGTAAAAGTACAAATACACCGGCAAATGACTCTAAGCCCCACATTTGTATCCATACTAAAGTAAATGTATCGAAGTAATTCATCCAGTATTAAATGTACTTCACTTCAATTTAGTATTAAAATGAAAAAGTACAGGTAAATTCCAGAGACCGTGATGCGGCATAAAGAGCGCACTGTGCCCTTTCCAAGTCAAGTGATAAACAATGGTCACATACATTTTATTCAGTTTCTAAACAATAATCTTTAATATTTAAATATTTATGTTATTATCGTTATAAATAACACAAATTCAACTGAATACCAAAAACAGCTAAATTGTTAATTTTCAAAATACTTAATAATACTATTATAAACGAATCCTAACAATAACAATTTACTCTAACAATAATAATTAATAGAATATAAATTATACAATAATATAATATAAATTGTAAATTATATAATAATAATATTGTTATAAACATTTTGTTTTTCACCTTGATACACACAGTGTGTGTACAGATTGTATGCAAACTTTCACAATTTCCTACATTTCCTTTCTCTGAAAGTAAACTGTTGATACAGGGGTTTATTGTTTATTGTTAATTTTCGGGTTTATTGCGTATTTCCATTTTTAAGTATTACTTTAGTAGTATTGCCGAACCAATCTGTGGTTTGAGCCAGGGTTAACGGACAAGTGTTTTACTTCATTTCAAACTCAAATTTTTCCTACGCCTTAAGCTGTCTCCAGACTGAAATAAGCTAGGAGCTCTTTCTGACCAAACAAGGCTCAAGTTGGCCCTGACAGGCTGTGATTGGGCCACTAGGGCACCCGTCATAAGGCCCACCCCCCAGAATATATATTGGGTCATCACCTGTCATACTGTTACAGAAATGAAAGGGTCGCTTTAATATGCAGTTTGTCAGTCGGTGGTTTTAAATAAAGAGGCAGACAGACGCTGGTTTTTACTTGTACAAGGGTCGGGTCAGAGATGTGCTCTAGAGCAGCTCCCTGAGTCGAGCCATTTGTATTCAGGGAGTCAGAGAATATATGGTCAGTTCGAAGTCTCAGTTTCGTACGTGTTCAAGATAAGACAAACTCTGTGACATGCAAAGGACAATGGGGTGTTGTTCCTGCTCTTGCAGCTGCATCGTGGTGAGGCCGAAAACAACGATAGCAGCGGCGGGAATCCAAGGTTTGGATGTCAGTGGGAATTAACACTGTGTGCTGAAAATAAAGACTTGTGACTGAGGTTATATGAAGTTGTGTTTTTCATTATGTGTGTGCATGTATGTTTGTCTATCTATGTGAATACATAGATTTAGATATATTTTTACATTCCACCCTTTTAATCACATAAAAGGGACACCATTGTAAAATGTAAATACTAAAACATAAAATGTAAAACATCCAAATAGAATGCTGAAAATGAAAAGCATAATAAATGCAGAAAATGTAAAATATAATAAATGGTGAAAATGTAACACACACAATGAACAAAATATATACGTAAAGCACATAACAACAGAAAACAAACCAACAAATAACCTCAAAACCAAAACTAAAAAGCAAAACAAAAACAAGACAAAAAGAAACCTAAAACTGAACTAACAAAAATAGGTACATGTAAATGTATACTAAGAATAAAGCAAGAACAAATGCAATAAAATAAATGATCGTTACACAAGAAATAAACGGAATGCCTAAAAAAAACACGTTGTATATGGTTATCAGAAAGAACCTAGCCCTTGACGTCCGGTAAAACCCAGTGGGAAACCAAGGAAGTCCTTTTGATGGAGGGGCGAATGAAGAAGATGACAATAAACAAGGTGGGGAGTGGCCAGGCTAGACGGGGCTCGGACTGGAGGGGCGTGGGGTCCAAGGGTCATCTGGTGGAATGTTGAGTTCTTCACCACCTCTATATCTAACTCTGAGGAGCTCCATGCTTATAGTAGACCTGTCTCGCAGATGGACCGTGGACTGCAGCCCACAGCCAGATCTCCATTTCCAGCTCGGCCAGGAGTGAGGGCGTATCTAGGGAGGGACGCAAAGAGGAAAATTCAGGTTGCGCCAAAAACGTCATTTGCTGCACCACCACTGCCTTCAAAATCATAGCATGCATTATCGGAGCAGGCTTGTCATACATTCTGAAGAGCGGGTACATATGCATAGCGAGAGGGGCCCCTTATGATAAGACCTTATCTTTATCTTTGCCGAGTCCAGATGTTCGAAGCTCCTAACATGCTCTGCGAAGGACTTCTTTCCTCAACCATTCTGAGACTCCCCATCACACCCCCCTTAGAGGTTGAACATCTCCACATAATGTTCTGAATAAAAGAGGCTTCAAAGAAACACAGAATAAAACGAATAACAACGAAATGCATAAATGCATAACAAAATGAAAAGCACATCCCAAAACCACACAACATCCAATGAACATCAGAACGAAACAAATAACGAGTATTATAACACCGGCTTTGGATAGTATGACTCCCTATTTGCTGGACATTTTGTCCAGCCAGGCAGTATTCCACTGCCCATGGCCGGCATTGTCCTTTAACTCTTTCGTAAGGTTATTATGTTTGGCCAATGCAACAGGGAATTTTACATCTGGGGCTGTGTTATTAGGATGCACATACAACATTTCACACCAAACATAGCACATACGCCTTGTTGTTTGGCTAGGATCATGTCTAGGGCCAAACGATTTTGCCAGGCCACTCAGGAGGTTGCGTCTTACTGCTAACTGAGGGCCTCAAACAATTGAAACGTGTAATTCGCAAAGCGTTGTTGATTATAATTGATGTAGTTCACCCAATCAACATTTTTGTCAATTGTTCACCAGGGCAAAGTTTAGAAGCAAAACCACGTGAAATTTGGTTTTGTGCCTTCAATTCGTGAGGGGACCCCCCTTGGAACTCCGAAGGCATCTATGTAGACACCGGGGGCGTTTACAGATTGTTTTATATTTCAGTTGACATGGGTGCAGTGTATCATGCAGTCCCAGACGTATGCCGATGTTGCCATGTGTACTCCATTGGTTGTGGGGTCGTAGGTTTGAGGACCCCATTATCTTTTAGTTGAACATGATGCCACAGTTTCGGGAGTGCAAGTTCAAGTTCAAGTTCAAGTTCAAGAGATTATTTGTCACATACATACACATACGGTCGTACATATATGCAGTGAAATGTCATGACACCCGGTGATTACGCACAAGCTCTATAAGCCCGAAAAATACTCAAATGTGTGTAATCGACACGCGGTGCTCGTGCAGGCGGCCGCAAGGGGCGGCGCCACAATCACGATAATTAATAATGTTGTGATTAGTATGAATGCTAGGTTCACTCTGACTCCGCAGAGTCGTTTAAATGGGATAAATGGGTGCCATATGCTTTGCCGGCTCACGGTTTCTACTGGGTGTAATCACTGGGTGTGAGTACTTAGCTTTTGGTAGTGGCGTTGGCTTCCTCAATGGATGCAGCGCTGATGGCGTTGGTGTCGTTTTGTCCACAGGTTGGTAGGGATGTTGGTGAGCGGGAGAGACAGTTCTGGTGGTTTAGTTGGTTCATTTGGGCTCAGTTGGGTTCAGTCGTGGTTATATAGGAGTATAATTAGCCCTATTGTCTATGCTAAATGTGTGTAGCTTGGAGTGGGTGGAACTCAGTATTAAAATCTTGTGTGATGGCTAAGCTGTGGATCCTGGGCAGGGTTAGTCACACACACACATTCACATGTCATCAGCAAAGTGCATGCAGTTGGAATCTCTTCCAGAAACTTCTCTCAGATCCATCCAACCCTCTAGCTGCTCACTTTCTCCTATCTCCATCCGTGACTTTAAACAGTCCTTTTCTCATCCACTTTTCTCTGTCCCTCACAATACAATAATATTTCTCAAACAGCATTCAAACAACATCAATTTCAGCGACAATGTTGTCACACAAAATACAGTGCACATGAAGTAGAAACACATTCTACAACAACCAAAGTCTTACCACCTCCCAGACAGTCAACACTAATACAGATTTTCAAAATGGCTCTGCTCACCTTAGTTTCTATGGGCCCTGTTAACTGACCGAGTCGTGGGTCAGACGATGGTTTGCGGTTTAGACCATACAACAAACCTTCATTCTGTCACAGATTCCGTTTACACAGAAAACACAACAATGAATCATACAACAATCAACACACACATTCTAACACACAGCACAACAGAACACCGCAATTCTCGAAACCACAGCCACTAAATGGCCCTGCATGTGCTATTGGTGTCCACCATTAAATAGCGCTCGGATCAAGTTACTGGAGGAGCTCGTATGTACTTAGGCCAACCCTCTCAGTCATTAAGACCCATTATTAGGGTTAGGGTTAGGGTTAGGGTTAGGGTTAGAGAGCCGGCAGGGCATCTAAGACTTTGAATCAGAAGATTGCATGCCTTGATCGATGCGTGCAAGATGGCTCCAGAGCAACAAGTAAACACGTAAGATAAAGAAATCAATGAAAGACACAAACTTATGAAATACTAGTAATTATGACAAAATAAAGATGCAAATATGGTATTTGAAACAACGATGTGTTAAATCAAATCAAGTCAAGTCACACTTTATTTGTAAAGTGCATTTCATACCAGGGCAACACAATGCGCTTTACAAAGAAAAACAATCAAAGAAAATATCTAAAATATCTGTTCAATCATAACAACAGTCAGTGCAGAATAAACAAATCTCACAGCATACAGAGCACACACAAAAATCTCACAACATAGAGAACACACATACACAGAGGTCAGTCATAGACTGTAGTGAACAGCAAGGTTTTTAACCTGCTTTTAAAAGTATTCAGTGTGGTCTCTCTCAGGTCCTCCGGCAGGGAATTACATTTAATTGGGCATAGATACAGAAGCAGCCTCCCCTGCTTTAGAGTTGGTACGAGGGATAGTTAAAAGACCACTGCCTGTGGACCTGAGAGTTCTTGCTGGTTCGTGTATAATGAGCATTTATTTTATATACTGAGGTGCAATGCCATTTATAGCTTTATAAACAAGTAGCAGAATCTTAAAATCAATCCTAGTTTGAACAGGGAGCCAATGTAGAGATCTAAGAACAGGTGTGATGTGTTTGAACTTTTTTTTTTTTTTTTTACTCTCAGTGAGAATGCGTGCAGCCGCATTTTGGATTATCTGTAGCTGCTGCACAGCTGATTTCGGGAGGCTGTTGCAGGAGATGAATGCATGGATTAACTTTTCAGAGTCTGCTTTTGACAGGAAGCCTCTTAATTTTAAAATGTTTTTTAGATGGTAGAAGGCTGATATTGTGATGTCATTGATATGGCTCTTAAAATTTAGATTGCCGTCTATTATTTCACCCAGATTTCTGGCTTCATTCTTGTTCTCCAGAGACGAAGAACTAAGATGAGCTGCAATTTTCTGTCTCTGAGCCTTTGCACCAAAGATGAGTAATGTAGTGTAGTGTTTTCTTATATTGCTACAGCCAATGACGGTACATGTTTTAGCGGACAAAGGAGATTTAAGGGGTGTTTTGGTGGCGGATATTAGTGAGTGTGAGGCTCCTGAGTCGACGAGAAAGGTTAATGTGTGACTTCTAATATATAAATCAAGGGATGGGAACTCGACAACGGCATTCTAATACATAGACGTGTGTATTTCGTCATTACTTATCATCGGGTGTAACTGAGTGTGTGTGGGTGCGATTCACAATATTCACATTTGTCACCTGATCAGGGTGTGCAGAGCCATGGCTTGGGTCGTTCCCTGGGGTCCCCTCCTCCGGGCGTAAACTCTGACAGAGTCCAGATTCCCCTATTTGACACCAGTTGCCCTGTGGTCATCTCGGTCGCGATCTGGAACAGTCGCGACCCAGTGTCCTATCTGGCCGCAGCGATAGCGGGTGTTGCGGCCTGGGTTGGGACCTCCTCGGCCGGCGATTAGGATGGCTTCCATGGAATCCTCTGCCTCGTTGGGTCTGGCATGAGGTGTTTTGCTGAGGCCGTGATGGACCTTGCTGACTTTGAGTGATGGCCTGAGCGATCATGGTCATCTGGGTCTGGGATTCACGTTGGTCGCCATCTTCCAGGTGACAAACAA
Source organism: Zeus faber (assembly GCF_960531495.2). Lineage (NCBI taxonomy): Eukaryota > Metazoa > Chordata > Actinopteri > Zeiformes > Zeidae > Zeus > Zeus faber. Next base: position 6,957,026 of record NC_137205.1, read on the forward strand.
GCATTTCAACATGTCAAAAGTGGGAACACCAATCCGTTGAGGAATGCAGACCGTAGATGAGTCTCATATGGTGTCAGGGGAGGTGCCCCCATGTTTTCAGATTTCACCAGTCCACTGTGGTTGCGGAAAACACCTTCCAGGTGTTTGGCGTAGGCTTGTGGTGTCTCGTCGTCGTCGCTGTCGAGGTCGACCACTGGTATGTCTGCCTTGATGATGTTAGGCTCCTCATTAAGGACGAAGTTTGGTGGATTTGGAGTTTGACACCGTACTGGAGGATGGGATTCCAGGTCCAGATCCAGTATTTTGTAGCATCATATGGTGGTGGTGCTGATGGTTTCAGCATTCCCTGTCCCTTTTCCTCTCCCTGCTTCTTATTCTTTTTCTTTTCTCTTTTATTAGCTTCTTCTAACCACTCTCCAACGGCTCACCAATCGGCGTTGTACTTCCTCTTTTCCTTTTCTCTGTCTTGTAATCTAACATTCAGCTGATGTAGCTGATTTAGACAAAAGCTTCCTCCTGTGGGACAACCTAAGCTTTCCCAATCTACCAAACTTATCATCGTTCTTTCATCTTTTCCTTTCATATACTGATAACATTCCTTTGATTCTCTAAGTTGCTGATCCTTCTGTAGTGCTTTGCTATTATTGTCACCCATCCTGGTTGTCATTGGGGATTTCTCTCGTACAGATTCTTGTTAATTTTGCTCTCTCCCCCCTCTTAATTGTGGGCGCTAGATTCTATTTCACGTATCTTTCACCGATCGTAATAGTTATTCTATCCCAAACATGAACTCTGTAATGCCTAACCCTGGTTAAAACATGAGAGTTAACACTTAAAATCCTTTACTTACAAGAGAAATCCACCAGGGTGCTCTGCTAATTGTAATTTAAAACATCGTCAACACATCTGTCTTACCCCGCTATCAAGAATGTAGATGGAGGCGGCGCCCCAAAGTCCCACCAAAGGACAGTCCCACAAACAAGGGTTTTAGTTTATGCCGGCTCCGTCATCGATGGTCCCCCTGGACCTACCTCGGTCCTGTTCGTGACGCCAGATAATGTTACAGAAATTAAAGGGTCACTTTAATCTGCAGTTTGTCAGTCGGTGGTTTCAATAAAGATGCAGGCAGATGCTTTTTTTTACTTGTACAAGGGTCGGGTCAGAGATGTGCTCTAGAGCTGCTCCCTGAGTCTAATCGTTTATTTTCAGGGAGTCAGAGACTATATGGTCAGTTCAACGTCACAGATTTGTATGTGTTCAAGATAAAGCAAAGTCTGTGACGCGTGAAGGACATGGAGTGTTGTTCCTGCTTTTGTGGCTGCATCGCGGTGAGGCCAAAACCAATGATAGCAGCGGCAGGAATCCAAGGTTGGGATGTCAGAAATAACACTGTGTGCTGAAAATAAAGATATGTGACTGAGGTTATATGAGGTTGTGTTCTTCATTATCTGTGTGTATATGTTTATGTGATTACATAGATTTAGATGTATTGTTACAATACATCCTCTTTCGCTATTCAGCTCCTCGCTTTAGATGTAAGCCCTGTCTACAAAAAAAAGAAAAAAGAAAGTGAAGGAATAATGTCGGCTGTGGACCTGGGGACATGTGTGGGCTGCGGCGCACACATGACCCGCAGGGATACTCACCTGTTGTGCGTCCACTGTCTCGGCCAGACACACCCGGAAGCGGCGCTGTCAGACCCTTATCTGCATCAACTACACGAGTCTGCCTCTCTGAGTACATCCATGTCATATGGATAAGGAAGAGTTGGCCACGCACATTAAGTGGTGGGACTTCCACACAGCCCAGTTGGGCCCTGAGGAGGAGGAGGAGGGGGAAGGAGAAGAGCCAGGTGAGAAGGCACAATGTGCTGCTCACAAAGCGTCTCAGGGTCCTTTCTACCAGGAGCTGCTGCGCCTCCTGGAGCGAGCTGTGGATCCCATGGGCAGACCCCGAACCCGTTACTCTCTCCATGCTTGCCGGGGCATATTTTAAGGAGGCTTTGGATTGGCCTCCTCGCCAACGTACCCTTTCCGTAGACTTGTCGAAAGAGGTGAGGTCGTCTTGGGGCGCTCTACAGAAGATGCACTCATCCATCAAGGTGACAGCAGAAGTGGCATTGATAAATTTCATGGAGATGCGCATGTGTAGTCTTTCCCTGGGTAGAAAGGAAATTGGAAAGGGATATACACTGCGGTTTGCTCTCCATCCACCGATGTTTGCTGGAGTCACAATGATGGAAGTCCTTCATCCCACAAACAGAAAATCCAGTCCTTGCTGGAGAACAACTGTCATTCACCCAGCAGTGGACAGGGAGAGAAAATACGATTTTTACAGCAGATATTTCCTTATTCCAAAAATAGACGGCTTTTCTCTGTGACAAATTCTGGACCTGAGAAATTTGAACAAAACATTGAGAAAGCTCCCGTTTCGAATCTTAACACTGTCACCTGTTCAAATCTTTCTGATGGGGAGACTGGTTCATGTCAGTGAATTTGAAAGATGCTTACTTTCACATAGCAATTGTGGAAAGACACATGAAATATCTGAGGTCTGTCCTTCAGGACAAGGCATACACGTTTTGTGTTCTCCTGTTCGGTCTCTCTCTGGCCCCCAAAAAATTCACTATTTGTGTAGAGAAAGCCTTTGCCCCTCTGTGCACCCAGGGAATAGAGGTTCTATCATATAAGGACGATCTCCTGATAATAGCAGGGTTGAAGGAGTTGGCAGACTCCCACAGAGGGGAGTTTGACCATCAGCAGCCTGGGTTTTCTGGTGAATTGTAAATTGAGCGCTTTGGTTCTAGCACTGTGTACTTTGGTCTAAGGGTGGCTGACTTAGGGGCAGTCCAACTTGGTCTGTTTAAGAATCGGCTGGCATCGGCTCCCTAGCCATGCACCAGGCGCCATCAAGGTTTTTGCTGTGGGCGCATTCCCACCTATGTTCCCTGTAAGAATCTCACATTCAGGGCAAAACCTGGGAGCGGACTTATTAACGAGGGGACGGCCACAAACATCGGACTGGCGCATTCATCCCCTGGTCATAGATATGATCTACCCTTGATTAGGCCGAGCAGAGTTAGATCTGTTCGCTTCATGAGACATGGCTCATTGTCCTCTAAGGTACTTGTTGTGATCGGGAAGGGCCAGACCTGCACCAGAAAAAAGTCTGGCTCTCTGGACGACACTTCTATCTGTTCTGGTCTCAAAAACTTGGAAGAAGAACACTGGAATCGAGCAGAGTCTGATGCGAAAGGGTTTATGGTGTATCTGAGAGTGAAGTCCAGCAATAAACAGTGAGTGGGCCCCAGAGACCGACTGATGAACTGTGCTGTTAGACCTTCTTATATACCCAAGATGTTTTCTATTTTTGGTACCTGCCCTGCCCCTCTCGGCGCAGAGAATCAGTCAAAGTCTTTTTTTTTTTTTTTTTACCTGTCCTGTCAGCATGCTGGGTTGTTGCACCATATCTGTTGCATACAACACAACTTATTTGTATGCCAATGCATCTTGGACGGACTTAGTCTGCAAGTGCAGTTCACCTTCTCAACCTGCAATACAACTCTTTATTAATTCTCAAATCATCAAGAACTGCTGCAACAACTCTGTCCTGTGGATGACCTATAGGACGACAAGAGCACAGTTTTTGGTTATACAGAACCACCACCAACCTCCCTCTTTGGATAACTATTTATCATGTTTGGTTCTGTAAACAACTGATCACTACTCCAAGAGGGGGAGATTCACCATGGGTGAGACAATTACACATAGGACCAAACAACATTTACACTAAAACATAAACATTGGACGACAACATATATTGAAAAACAGTTAATTAGGTCGAGGAAAACTAGAACTACAATTGGGCACGTGGCCTCTTCCTGTCATAGTTATGGCAGTAAATGAGGGAGAAAAGGAGAGGAATACAACCAGGAGGGTGCTGGGGTGCATTCGAAGCAGGTGTGGTGGTGTGTGGGTGTGTGTGTGTGTGATGGGACCACCTGTATGTGTGTGTGTGTGTGTGTGTGTGTGTGTGTGTGTGTGTGTGTGTGTGTGTGTGTGTGTGTGTGTGTGTGTGTGTGTAAGGTGTCCACCAGTGAGTGTACATGACTTATCCCAATTGGTGCTTGTGTATAAGGTCGGCATTATGTCATGGCGCCTCCAAGCAGCGGAAAAGGCCACGAACCCCCCCCCCCCCCAAGCTCCACAGCCATGTAGGCACCCTACGGCTGCAGGAAAGCCCCGAGCAACCTGCCCTGTGGCCACAGAAGATCCCTGTGCCCCCAGAGAAGCCGGAGGGCCACAGAGTAACCCCCACGCCCGGCCCCAAAGAGCATAACCCAGTCCCACGGAGCACGAGGAGACGCCGTACCTCAGGGGCACACATACAACCCACCCCCAAGTGCAGGCACAAGACGCAGCCACAGGCACAGAACCTGGGCCATGGGCACCAGGCATGGACTGCTGCATTTAATCATCCTTCCTCTCATCTTGGTATAAACTCGATTGGTTATACTTCTCAGGTGTCTTTCTCTCCTAATCATAATGTTTGTTGATTACCTACAATATCAATTCCGCTTCTGCACTTAGAGTTCCTCAAATTACAAACTGGGCTGTAAATGCAATCTCATTAAAATTAATGCCAGGGAGGAAATGGGGGTGAAGGGCAATGATCAGCCTACTTTAATGACAATTGGTCAAATGAATATCAGATCACTCCCCTCCAAAGCATTGTTAGTTAAGGATTTGACCACAGACTAAAATCTCGAAAAAAGAGGTTTATTTGTCACATACATATACGTACATATGGCAGTGAAATGTCATGTGGAGTATGGCACCTTTTTAATTTCCATCCATCCCTTGAGCACCTGTTCGATATGATGGGTCTGTGAGACTTGGTTAAAGCCAAATGATTTCTTATCACTAAACAAAGCTTCTCCACCAAACTATGTTAGCTACCATGTTGCACGTTCATCCAAGAAAGGTGGTGGCGTTACCCTCTCTAAATCTAATCTTAGCCTAAATCCTATATTGAACTTTGACTTTAAAATTTTGAGGCTCTTGTCATGCTGTCCTCATCACCACTGCCTGTTGACCTCGCAGTGATCTACCATCCTCTTGGCCCCTACACAAGCTTCTTAGATGAATTCTCTGACTTTGATTCTGACATGGTGATGCACACAGATAATATATCAATTATTGGTGACTTTTATATCCATGTGAACTTCCCGTCTGAACCCCTCAGCAGGGCATTCCTGATGAAAATTGATACATTTGGCATTATGCAGCAAATAAAGGGGAGAGAGATTACAGCCTCCACGTGGTCTCCCCTGCAAGTAACAAGATATGGTGCAAGACCAGCTTGTGAAACGAATGTTGCCACCCAATCACCCAGCTGGAAGACCAAGGTGCAAGAGGCCTTGGGGACGCAGGTCCATGTCAGGGCAGGCGGACATCCCGACCATCGAGCGCCAAGGAATTCCAGTGCTTCAACTCAATGTCGAAGGCCTTACCGCCGCCAAATTGGAGGTCATATGCCATCTGGCCAAAACCAATGTAGTAGCAGCTGTCCTTCTTCAGGAGACCCACTGCACAGAAGAGGACAAGCTCAGGCTGCCTGGGTTCCATCTTGCTGGGTCCATCTACAGTAGACAGCATGGCCTGGCAACCTTTGTGAGGGATGACCTCAACTGGACAGACAGTGGGCAGTCCCAACCTGGCTCCAGTGTTGAGTGGCTTGTCACTTAAATCCAGGACACATCAGTGGTCAACGTGATAAGCCCCCACCATCAACGCTGACCGTGTCGGCCCTCCCGCTGGTTCCAGCACCGGCCATCTACGCAGGGGACTTCAACTGCCAGCATACCGACTGGAGATACAGCCATACATCTGCAGATGGAGAGACGTTGTGTGAATGGGCCTCCGGCGCCAGTGCTCTGCTCCTGTGTGATGCAAAACAGCACCCAAGCTTCTACCCTTCCCGTGTGAATGGGCCTCCGGCGCCAGTGCTCTGCTCCTGTGTGATGCAAAACAGCACCCAAGCTTCTACCCTTCCCGATGGAACACCCATACCAACCCGGACCTGGCCTTCGCCTTGTGCTGCAGCGAGCCCACTCTGGAGAGACACATCCTTGATAGATTCCCCCGATCACACCACCGACCGTCCATCATCCAGGCTCCCTCCCTGGTGCAGCCAGTACCAGGCAAGCCCGTCAGGAGATGGAACTTCAGGAAGGCCAACTGGCAGTCATACACAGTTGAGACAGAAAGAAGATCAGCGTGTCTCCCAGACCCAGATTCTGCCGATGTGGATGCTGCGTATGCTGCCTACTGAGAAATCCTTCTAGGGGCAGCAAAGAAATCCATCCCATGAGGCTACAATAAGAGCTATATCCCTGGCTGGGATGAAGAATGCAGCCAGCTCCTGCGAGACCACCAGCAGGCTAGCTCAAGGGAAGATGTAGTTGTGACTGCAACAGCACTATAAAAACTGGATGCGACCCCTAAGGCCAGATGGACTGAAGTTGTTGAGTCAATCGATTTCACCCACTCCAGCCGCAAGGCATGTCTGACCATCAACCAGCTGACTGGCAGAAAAGCATCACCCCCCCCAAATGCCCGGTGACAGCAGATGGCATCGTGTCCCTGCTTCTCAAGAATGGCCATTTCCCTGAAGCCGACAAGAATTTCACCCTCCTGACATTGCGTGAGGTTTCTACCATGTCCCGGGCGACCAGTGCCGATGCCAGCTTATCAGGAGACTTTACCACAGCGGAACTCAGTGCGGCCATCAGCAAACTAAAGCAAGGCAAGGCCCCAGACCGTGATAACATCCACCTGGAATTTGTGATCCACCAGAGTGCGACAACATCTGCTTGGCTCTGCGCCTTCCTCTCGTCCTGCTTCCGGAGATCCAAGCTCCCCAAGACCTGCCGTCGTGCTTCAGCCATTGGCCTGCTTAAGCCAAACAAACCCTCGGAAGACCCCAAGTCCTACAGACCCATCTCGCTGCTCTGTGTCCCATTTAAGATTCTTGAGAAGGTGATCCACAGCCGCATTGAGCCAGTGGTGGACCCACAACTTCCCAGGGAACAAGCTGGTTTCCGCCAGGGCAGGTCAACGGTGGACCAGGTAACACTGCTCACGCAAGACATCTAGACAGCTTTCAGGCTAATGAGAAAGCTGGGCTGGTGCTACTGGACCTGACAGCTGCATATGACACCGTCTGGCACCGCGGACTCCATCTGAAGAGATGGAGTCCGCGGTGCCAGACGGCACCGGATTTCTACACAAGCCCTGGTCTTCTCTGCAGCTGAATACTGTGCCCCAGCCTGGTTTAGGATCCCACATGTCAAAAAGGTTGACATTGTGATCAACAACTGTCTCCGGACAATAATCGGCTGACTGAAGCCCACCCCTGTGACCTACCTGTCAGTCCTTTCAGGAATTGTCCCGGCCAGACTTCGACGAGAGGCTGCTACCATCAACCTTGCCAGGAAAGCCCAGACACACAGCTGACATATCCTGCATGACACAACCATTAAATCAGCGCCTCCACACAGACCCAAGTCCCGCCACACCTACAACAAGGTGGCACAACAGATGCTTCACTCCATCTAGGAGGACTTGTCGACTAGTGCATGGCTGGTGGCCATCACATATGCACGTATGCATTCAGGACCCGGGAGATGGTGTTGAAGGAGAACATCTACCACGCCGGCAATGGACTCTGCTGAACTGCCTGCGAACCGGAGTCCGCTGCTTCAAGTCATCTTTGAAGAAATGGGGCTTGGCAGACAGCGCAGCATGTGAATGTGGCGAGCCAGAGCAGACTGCCGAACATATAATCACCACCTGTCCTCTGTTCAAACCACCGTCAGAGATGCAGAGGGCGTGGCTGCAAGACACTGAGTTGAACATCTGAGGATGATGAACTTAAAGGACTGCTTGGGTGGGGCATAAGTGAATTCGGTGTAGAAACTGTATTTGGCTTGTGAAGTATGTGTTGAGACAAGTAAGAAAATTGGAAGCCTATGATGCCGCTCTGTGTTCAACATTCAAGGTCTGCATGGATAGCTCTCCCACAGTTACTACTTCAAGATGCAGACAAGCCCCAAATCAGTGGGATAGGCAGAAAATATGTCAAAGTGGACCCCAAAATAGAAATCCGAACCAAAGAGGACCAAGAGGTCCACAAGGGTGTGTTGGGGCTGTCACCAACCAGGACACATCCGTAGACAGTGTCCTATCAATCTGTAGGATCAAGGACAAGAACAGGATCAGGGAGCTTAGCAACAGTCCCGGGGAGGGCCCCCAATGGCCCAGCGAACGCCTGCCCAGGACAGGGTTACGAAGGGTACCCAGAGAATCCAAAAGGGGAGGGTCAGCTAATAGCAGTAAGTGAGCAGGCTGATCAAGAACCTATGCTGCAGGTTCAGGTAAACAATAGAGGCACACCAATGATGATAGATACTGGAGCTACTTACACATGTGTAAGTCCAAATTATGCCTCTCACCTCCCCATGTCTGGCAAATACACTAAAACAGTTGGATTCTCAGGACGAACGCAGCTAATACCTATGACAGCTCCAGTAACTCTTCAATACACACGGCTGTATGACAAAAATACCCATACTAGTATCAGAAAATATGCCAGTGAATTTACTAGGAAGGGACGCATTATGTAAAATGGGTTTGCAAATAATGTGCATCCCTCAAGGAGTGATTATAGAAAAAGCAGGCATATCTACTCAAATGCCAATGACGCAGCTGTATGCAGCAAATGTGTATTGGATAGGAGAAATTCAATGGTGAGTGGATCAAACCATGAATAAATGGGGAAAGTTTATTAAGGCACAACTCCCAAAAGCCAGAGGATCCAAACTAGGCTCACTGCACGCTGGAGAATGACCCAAACCAGGATCCAATATTAGAACAATTATGGCAAATTAGGCAGTAGGAAGGAAGGCCTTGATACAATAACAAAATGTGATAATCGGCCCGCAAGTGGCAGCAATAGAGGTTTAGGATCAACCACAAGCAGACACAATTCAGAAATCATATCACATGCCGAGATGGCACCATACTGATAAACAAGGGGTACAAATCCAAAGACTTTAGGCTATATGATGAAAAAGGAAAAGGAGAAAGAACGGAAAGAAACAGATAATCCTCTCATACTCAGAATGCAACAATCTAATTAAAATACTTTGTTTCACAGAAATGTCAGGGGAACTACAGGAAGCTGAGATAGCAGAAAAACAACAGATGCAGGAGATAGGAGAAAAAAGCAGACAGGAAGTGTTGAGGGAAGAAATGGAACAGGTAATGCCAGAATCTGGTCCAAACATGACACTGGTGTAGGATTGGTGAGACTGTATGGCAGTGCTACCGAAGTTAGCGATAGGAGGACATAATGATTCCCAGAAAAAATACAATACTGCCAACTAGAGGCAGAATACTTGAGTCAAACGATAGCCCATCAAACCAAATCAATAGCTCCTAGCCAGCTGGAAGGAATCAGCAAAAACCCACAACCACAGACAGTGAGACAAATGATGACATTTTTTAGGAATGACAGTGTTTAGCTCTGATTGATTCGAGAACTATGTCCTAAAAACCGCCCCTCTCAGGGAACTAATGAAAATTGTAGATCACACAAACTTGCATGCTCAGTTATACATGGAATAGTGCCACTGAAGCAGCCTTTGAAAATATAAAACCGAAAATACAGGCAGCTAGCACGTTAGCAAGCCCAGATTACACCAAACCGTTTTTCTTCTATGTGGCCAATCGTTGCCTTTCTAATGCTTCAGCCGTTCTAATGCAGAAGAAAGCAGGCATATACGAAAAAATATGTGGCTAAAAGAGGTGCTAGGTGTGCTGATAATGGCCTATGGAGGGCCCATGATGGACTAATATTAACACCGACAGCCTGTGGCAGACTCAGAGGCATGGTCAGGCAGCCTCTGGGAGGCTAGGGGAAGTCAGTGGTGACGCTGGGTCACTTTCCCGCAACAACCCTTTTTTCTTTCCACCCCCTTCCCAGCCTAGTACCAAGGTGGGCCCACAGATGGCTCCTCAGACGCTCGGGCAGGGGTGCTGGCGCTGCGGGTGGCTCGGCCATTGCTGCCCCTTGATGGAGGTCGGACAGATTGTCTGAGTTGCCAGCACGCCAGATCCCTCCCCCGTTCAGGAAGGGGCCTACTTCGTACCGGTAAGGTTGCAAGGGGGTAGACACCGTGCTTTGCTGGACTCCGGCTGCATGCAGACCATAATCCGACAAGGCCTGGTTCAACCTGAGGCTTTGGTGGAGGCAACACGGCTGGAGATTAGGTGTGTGCATGTGTCGAAGTGCTGCGCGGCTGTAGAGATACGGCAGAGGTGGCCGAGGGGGTTAAGGATGGAGAGCCTCCCCAAGGGGCTTACCTGGCCCCGGTGTGCTTTCCTGAAGGGGACTTTCCCCTCAAACAGTTTCGAGATGACACTCCGTGCATCGCGTTCGAACGGGAAGGGAGTATTGATGGGGTGGCAGTGTGCCCAGGCGTCAAACTCGCGCATCCGTACCTTTCAATGATTAGGGACAGATTATATCGGGTGAGCCACGACACCCAGTCAGGAGAGGAGCTCACCTGGTTGTTGGTACTGAAAAGCTGCCAGTAAATGCTTTTCAAGGTGGCTCACAGCAACCCACCTCAGTTATCTCGGACAGGAAAATAGCTGCAGAGAATAATGGCAAGCTTTTACTGGCTGGGCATCTGGGCTGACGTGCGCAAGTGGTGCGCTGCCTGTCCAGAGTCTCAGCTGGTTAACCCACCGGCCACGTCAAAAGCACCATTGAGCCCCCTCCCCTTGGTGGAGGTCCTGTTCGAATGACTGGACATGGATCACATCGGGCCGTTAGACCACAGTGCACGTGGCTATCGCTTTGTGTAAGTCATGGTGGACCACGCAACCCGATATCCGGAAACAGTGTTGTTGCGCAATATTTGTTGCACAAGGGCTGTTCCAGGTCATCTCCCAGGTTGGGATTCCAAATAAAATCCTGACCGTCCAAGGCAGATCCTCTATGTCACATACACTTTATGAGCTTCATGAGCTATTGGGCGTCCGCTCAATCCGGACCAGCGTGTACCACCCCTAGACCGACGGTCTGGTGGAGCGGTTCAATAAAACGCTAAGGAACATGGTTAGTAAGTTTGTAGATGAGGATGGCTGTAATTAGGATAAATGGATGAAAAAAAAAACACGCTCCCGCCCGTACCGGCTGCCCGAGCACAGATGCAAAATTGTGTAGGCAGAATTGAAGGCCATGCTGGAAATGGGGGTAATAGAGGAGTCGACTAGTGACTGGTGTAGCTCCATCGTGCTAGCTAACAAGCCCGATGGGACAGTCCAGTTTTGTGTAGACTACCAGAAGGTGAACGAGGTGTCAACATTTGACACATACCCAATGCTCGACGAGCTACTTGAACGGTTGACCTGGTGAGCCAGGCACGACTCAATATTTTACGACACTGGATCTAACCAAGGGCTACTGGCTGATTCCCTTGTCTCCAGAGTCCAGGGAAAAATTGGCTTTCTCCACTCCGCAGGGGTTGTACCAATTTGTTACACTTCGGTTTGGGTTGTTGAGGGCCCCAGCCACTTTTCGGAGACTCTAGGACCGGGTTCTGCGCCCGCACAGGGCATACGCTGCCGCCTACTTAGACGATGTAATCATTCATAGCGATAGCTGGGGGCGACACATGCAGCAGATGGGGGCAGTACTCGAGTCCCTGAGCCAGGCCGGGCTTACCACCAACCCTAAGAAGTGTGCGGTTGGGCGGAAGGAGGTACGGTATCTGGGGTACCACTTGGGTGGGGGGCTGGTGTGGCGTCAAGCAGATAAGACCGCGGGGATTGCGGCCAGCATGAGACCCAAGTCGAAAAAGGAGGTAAATAGGTTATTGAGGTTGGTCGGTTACTACAGGAGATTCATCACGGACTTCTCGGAGTTCACCACCCCTCTAACCGATTTAACTCGAAAGAGTGCGTCAGAACCGGTCCAGTTGATGAAGAGGTGTCAGCAAACATTTAAGAGGATTCGGATGGCCCTCTGTGGAGTGCCAGTATTGCATACACCTGACTTTACTCTCCCTTTTTGTCTCCAGACTGATGTGTTGGACAGAGGGCTGGGGGCAGTGTTGTCCCAGCAGGAGGAGGGGGTTTACCACCTGGTCCTTTACATAAGCAGGACACCAAATAGGGAGACTAAATATAGCATAGTGGAGAAGGAGTGCCTAGCCCTTCAACAAGCCCTTCAGCCCCCTAGGCCCTTCAACACTGCTAAACACTGTGCCACACGTCCTTGGGGAGAACCTGGGTAGTGAACGCGATACATAGCCCGACTAGGAATCCTTATCAACAATAAGCATGGTTGCGCATGGTTTTGACCATTGCGCATGGGGGGAAGTGATGAGGATTGTGGTGGGAAAAAACCACAGAGGAGAAGAGGTTCTTTAATTTAAGATCCTTTATTATAAAAGGATCTGAGTTTGTCTCTACAGAGGATAAGACAGGCTTAATACACAGATACATACCCTTTTATAGTATCTAGTCATGGAGTGTGTCCTTAGCAGAATATTCATCTGATTATGTAGTACTGTCTACCTGACTGCCTTATCTCTTGGGAATGGCATTGAGTGAGAAAGCTACACTCAAACCACTATTTCAATAGCCAATGTGTTACGCACGCACATCCTTCAACCTTCCACTACATAATCCCCCCCCCCACCTTTTGGGGCTAACAAGCCAAACATTAATTTCCTGCAAGGCAATTGAGTACATATCTCCTGTGAAGCGAGTCTTCAGGAGATATACAGTATATCCACTACAGTATGATTAAAAATCAAGGATATTGGTCTCCATACCTTCAAACGATGATAGATGCCCGCTAAGCTGAGTGTGAAATTTGTGCCCAAAATAATGTTGTAATCCTGAGTGTGAATGGCCGCTCGGAACTGATACTGAGTTATCCTGCAAGGCTTCTCACGGAGGTCTTCATGAAGGAAAAACACCTGATCGGTTAAGGAGCAAACATTCTTGAATCACAGCTGTCTGATATTTTCAGGATCCAATCGGGTGACAGGAGATAAACATACATATGTATCTGTGCATATACGCATGAATGTTTACAGCACAGTTGTGGACGTACGGCTGCTAATGACAGGACCACCACAAAAGAAGACATGTATTAAAAGTGTTCCAATTTGAATTTGTATCTCAACTGTATTCTACTTTTACCTAACACCTGCTATATAAAGGTATATATTTGGTAATCTTTTTCTGTTTATACCACAGAGAAGATGGTTTTGTATATTTTTTATCCATGAATATCATTGAGTATAAACAGTTTTTCTGTTTATCAAATATAACTGTGCATGACAATGTTTTTGTACTATTTCCAACGCATGTAGGTAAGAGGCCCCTGGAAGATTCCTTCAGGAGATATACACTTAATTGCTTAGCATGTGTTTTATGTGTTTTTGTGTGTGTTTTATGTGTTTTTATGTATTTTTGTGTGTGGGGCTAAGTGAGCCCTAAAGGGGGGATATATGGTATAATTTTAAGCTTATATTTAAGGAAAATCAATGGATGAGTAAACATATTTTTGCATTGAGTGTGCCACAATTAGAAGCAGAGGTGGACGGCAGTCAGGAAAGGGCCCTCCTAGAAGGGGCCCTAACTCACCTCTCTCCTCTGGCACTGTACCTTTGGCTTTTAAGACAGCCATGATTAGACCCTTACTTAAAAACCCCAGCCTCGACCCTGAGAGTCTTACCAACAATAGGCCAGTATCAAATCTTCCATTCATCTCCAAAATTTTTCAAAAAATTGTAGCACAACAGATTACTGATCACATGTCCTCCAGTGGTCTATTTGAATTATTTCAGTCTGTAATCAGAGCGCTCAACTTCACTGAGACAGCCCTCACAAAAGTGGTTACTGATCTTTTATTAGCAATGGACACAGACAACTCATCAGCAGTACTATAACTCAACCTCAGCACTGCCTTTGACAATGTTGATCATAACCGCCTGCTAGATCGCCTTGACACATTTATTGGCATTAGAGGTTTGGCACTTTCCTGGTTTAGATCTTATCTTTCAGAGAGGACACACCTTGTAATTCATGGCAATGTGACCTCTGAGTATTATAGTGTGACTTGTGGGGTCCCGCAGGGATCAGTACTGTGTCCTTTACTGTTTAGCATCTTTATGTTACCTCTTGGAGATAGCATACGCAAATATGGAATTAGCTTCCACTGCTTTGCTGATGACACCCAACTATACATGCCCTTAGAACTAACTAACCCGTGCAATTATCAGACCCTAGAGGCATGTCTGGCTGAAATTAAACAGTGGATGTCCTGTAATTTCTTACTTCTCAACTCTGAGAAAACTGAGATGCTGGTTATTGGTCCTGCTAGGCACAGGTACCTACTTAAGGATACCACTTTGAACTTTAATAGCTGTATTATTAGCCAAAGTAGCTCAGCACAAGATTTTGGAGTTTCCTTTCTTTCCTTTCAACTGCATATTAAGAACATTACCAGAACTGCATTCTTTCATCTTCGGAATATTGCTAGGATACAGTCCATTCTATCCATGAGTGATGCGGAGACAATAGTCCATGCATTTGTAACATCCCGCCTAGATTACTGTAATGTGTTGCTCTCTGGCCTTCCCATGTCTAGAATTAAAAGCCTTCAGTTAGTATAAAACACTGTGGCTAGAATCTTGACAAGGACTAGAAAGTTTGATCATATTACCCCTATACTGGCCACCTCGCACTGGCTCTGGCTTTACCTCAGATGTGACTTTAAAGTTTTGCTACTTACCTATAAAATACTACATGGCCTAGCACCTTATTATCTCACAGACTTAGTTGTACCTTATGTACCATCTCAAGCCTTACGCTAACAACATGCTGAACTTTTAGCGATTCCAAGAATTAAAAAGAAGTCTGCAGACTCCAGAGCATTCTCACCCCGGGCCCCAGTACTCTGGAATGCCCTACCTGCGGAAATCAGTCCTGCTACTTATGTTTGAATTATTAAAAAATACTTAAAACTAATTTTTCCAGTCTTGCATTTGATTAACCACACCTGTCCTGTTAGCTTGCCTCTCAACCTGCCTTCATCCTTTGGCACCGGGAACATGACGTCTGGATATTAACCCACTGTGTTATACCCCCCTCTTTTTGCTCAGAGAGGGGGGGTCAGGCTGCTGCAAGCTACCTGGATTGGGCCTGATGAGGACCACATCCGTGGAGGTGTCTACCTGCGGCGCGCTGCACCAGCAAATAGACTCTCATACTGTTAAGCTTTGACATTACATTGTATAGAAGTACAATATCTTATGATTTGTCACTTTATATTATCAATGTTGCTCACTCTGCATCCATTGCAGCCTGGTCATCCTGGAAGGGGGATTCCTCCTTCTGTGGCTCATTGTCAAGGTTTCTTCCTTTTTTCCCCCCTAAGGTTTTCGGGGAGTTTTGTCTTGTTTGTGTAGCCCTTTGAGACTGTATTGTGATTAAGGGTGATACAAATAAACTTGACTTAACTGTCTGTCCACCAGTCCTGCTCGGTGTTGATGTAAAATTATGCATTTTTTCCTTACAGTGATGGGTCATCATGCTTACCCCCCATTTCTTTTGACTTTCCATGTAACCATATAGGGTCATTTTATTTAGTCTTATAGTCGGTGCTGTGGCTTATGTGCTGGTGCACACAATGTCAGAAGATAATGATCTTTGTTGAAACATCAAACTTGTGTCACAAAGCGATGTTCAGCTTTTACGCTATCTGCGGAAACTACACTTATTGTGATGTCTGCCAGTTAAGGTCGCCGGAGACATTTAGCAGACGCTTTTATCCAAAGCAACTTACAATTATTCAAACACCGATGGACGCAGCCATCAGGAGCAATTAGAGGTTAAGTGTCTTGCTCAAAGACACTACAGCATGCTAGCAGGAGGAGCCTGGGATCGAACCAGCGACCACTAGATTACTAGACAACCAGCTCTACCCGTACAAGACAATGTAAGCCAGCCCCAGAGGTCATCTTTGCAATGCCCCCGGAGATTATGCACAATAGTTTCTAAACTGAACATAATAGCTAACCTCATTTCTACCTAGCTAACTGACTGAAACAAATCGATTCCTAAAATGTAATGCAGTTAGCGAATAGAATAATATAAATTAAAAAAAATGAAAATAAAATAAGACTCAAAAAGATTATACAGAGTGGGGGTACAAAATAGAAGTAAAGGGAATAGAGTTATGTATATAAGATAGTCTATTTTATATACAGATATGTGCAGTAAAGTGCATATGAATAAAGTGTGTATGGATATATACAGTACAGTATACAACAGTATGACACAGCAATACAGTAGCACCGAACAGAACAGCAATACAGCGCAGTATGCAGTAACCCAGAACAGTGATACAGTAACTTGCAGTACAGTATGCTATATTCAGTTCAGTAAGGCAGTAGGGCTTTGTGAGTGTCTCAGTGAGGACCCCTGGTGAGTTTAGCATTGACAGTCTCAGTCTCTCTGTCCTCACTGTGTGGCTGCGGAGGTGCTTGCCTAACCGCAGCAGCTGGAACAGTCCGTTGTTGGGGTGATGAGGATCGTTTATGATCCTGCGGGCTCTGCTACTACACCTCCTGGGGTATAAGTCCTGCAGAGAGGGGAGGGTAGTTCCAGGGGTACGTGGGGCTGAACGTACCCCCCTCTGCAGGGCCCGCCTGTCCTGAGCAGTACAGTTTTCGAAACCAGGCGGTGATGTTGCCTGTCAGGATGCTCTCCACTACTCCAGGATCCTCACAAGACCCGGAATTTCTTCAGCTGTGCAGTACCGGGGAGACCACTTTGTTAGTGGATCTGTTCGGCCGGTACAGGAACTGCAGCGGGTCCAAGGTGCGGGGGAGGGAGGCGCAGATGTAATCTTTAATTAGCCTCTCGATGCACTTCAGAATTAGAATCAGAATCAGAATCAGAAATACTTTAATAATCCCTGGGGGAAATTACTTTTGTTACAACTCCAATCTACATACAACATATTAACATACAACATATAATAATTATTAGGAAACATATTTATATATAAATATATATATAAACATATCTATATTCACATGGTAAAGTGTAAAATGTACAGTTAAAAATGTGCAAGAAGAAGAAAGTGCAGAAGTGGATATCCGTGTTTTGAAGTCAGATTACAGAGAGGGGGTGTCTGACTCTCTGAGGGAGGCGTTGTCGAGATTGATGACCACAGGCAGGAATGATTTCCTGTGGCGCACTGTGGTGCATCTGGGTAAGAGGAGTCTTCTGCTGAAGGTGCTCCTCTGCTTGGCCAGTGTGTCGTAAAGAGGGTGTGAGACAAGAGGGTGTGAGACATTATCCAAGATGGACTGAAGCCTGGACAGCATCCTCCTCTCTGCCACGATCATCAGGGTGTCCAGCTCCTCTCCTACGACATCACCGGCCCTCCTGATTAGTTTGTTTAGTCTGTTGTTGTCTGCGACCGTCAGCCCACTGCCCCAGCATGTGACAGCGAAGAAGATCGTACTGGCCACAAGAGACTCATAGAACATCCTCAGCATCGTCCGGCAGATATTAAAGGACCTCAGCCTCTGTAGGAAATAGAGTCGGCTTTGGCCCTTTTTGTAGACTGCCTCTGTGTTTCTGGTCCAGTCCAACTTGTTATTGAAGTACACCCCCAGGTACTTGTACTCCTCCACAGTGTCCACAGGGACCCCCTGGATGGAAACAGGGGTCACGAATGTTTTTGCCCTCCTCAGATCCACTATGAGCTCCTTTGTCTTAGTCACATTGAGCTGCAGATGGTTCAGTTCACTCCAGGTGACAAAGTTGCCCACAACAGTCCTGTATTCGCTCTCATCACCCTTTTTAATACAACCAAGTATTACTCAGTCATCAGAAAACTTCTGAAGGTGGCAGGACCACCAAGGTGAGTTAGGCAGAACATTTTTATGGTTCGCCCTGTTAAACTCCCCAGCCACCACCACAGCCGCGTCGGGATGTTTGTTATGAAGTCCGCACAACACATCATATACTGTATGTCCGATAGTGCTGTGTTGGTGTCCACTTGCGGTGGAATATAAACGGCTGTGATGATGACCGTGAATTCCCGGGGGAGGTAGAATGGCCGGCATGAGATGGTCAGCTATTCCAAGTTTGGCGAGCAGGAGCAGGAGAAAGTCTTGGTGTTGTTGGGGTTCCACCAGCGGCTGTTTATCATGAGGCAGAAGCCTCCACCCTTGGATTTCCCCAACTCCTCCGACCTGTCGGAGGAGTTGGGGAAATCCGGAACACGGAGAAGGACTCGGCTGGATGAATGGCATCATCCGGCACCAGCGGGTTCAGCCATGTCTCCGTCAGGCAGAGGACGCAACAGTTTCTTGTATCCCATTGGAATGTAATCCTCGTGCGAAGGTCATCCATCTTGTTCTCCAGGGACTAGACATTAATAAGAATGCTGCTTGGCAGAGGTGGACGCTAAGGTGGCGTCCTCATTCTGACCCGAATGCCGCCAAGTTTACTGTGGTGCTTCCTCCGTGGACCCACCCGTGGAACAGTGGCTCCAATGTTGTTGTTGTTGTTGTTGTTGAAAGCGTTGGTGTATAAAATATCTGGGGGCCACTCTGGATCTGCAGATAAAAAGTAACAAAGTTGATCTTTCAGGGAAAGGTGCATTGCGACCGACTGCCGATGAGTTAATTTGTTATGTTTGTGTAATTTTGGCTGTGTTTGTGTTGAAAGAAATATATGACATAGAATCGGAAATATCACACAAAATAAAAGGTCTGCAGTCCAAAACAGCCACAGTGGGCTGATAATCATAAAGGTTGTATCGCTAAGGCATAAGACCACGGTGGGTCACAATTGTACATATAGTAACAAAAAAAGTAGAATAGAGTTGCGATTCTAAAACTGGCCACGTGGGCCAATAATCTGGTTATAAAGTCAAGTGTGTGATATGGTCTGGTGCCAGCTGCAGTTGGGCCGACGAGTTCAGTTGCAATTGTCCCAGAGTATGGTCTGCAGTCCGGGAAGCGCTTAAATAGAGGTTGCTGAGCTGCGGTTTGAAGGTACATGTACGGGCTGCGGTCCAAAACAGCCATGGTGGGCTGATATTTGTGTGATTGGAGTGCACTGTGTGTGATTGTCTGTCTGTCTGTCTGTCTATCTGTCTATGTGTTGTGATTTGAATGAAAGTGTTGTAGCTGCAATCTTCTGATCCAAAGTCATACGTAACCTGCCAGCTCTCCACAAAATAACGGGTCTTGGTGACTGAGGGGGTTGGCGTAAGTACATACAAGCTCCTCCAGTACCCTGATCCAAGGGCAATTTAGTGGCTGTGGTTTCGAAAATTGATGATTTAAAATGTTGTGTGATACATTCAAGTGAAAAGTAAATTTCATTGTTGTGTTTTGTGTGTAAATTGTATTTGCTAGAGTACCAACATTGTATGGTTTAAACAGTGAAAAGGCTTTTGAAAAGTGTGCTGTCATGGCATCCCAACTGTGGGACAGGTAGCGATAAATAGGAAGTGAACAGAGCTGTGTGTGGAGACGAAATGAGAAGGAACAAGGAAGTACGTTGGTATGATTATGCGCTTTGCTATGACGTGTGACTGTGTGTGACTAACCCCGCCGATGATCCACAGCTCAATCACCACACAGCAAGATTATAATTAAACAATGAGTTCCACCCACTCCAAGCCACACATAGCATAGACAATAGTGCTAATTATTAAACTGATACCCACAAATAATCACAACAAACTCACCCTTAATTCAACTGAACCAAGTGAACCCAACCAAACCAACTGAACCAACTGAACCCACCCTTAGCCACAATGGAACTGACTATGCCCGATATGCCCTCCCCTGTGGAAACACCACTCCAGACAGTCACAGGATGCCACCCTAAACAAAAGAAAGAGATTGAGAAGGCCTCCGCAAGATGGACCAAGGTGACCACTAGACGAAGCCCAGCCCTAGCATGGCCGGCCCATGGATCATCTCACCCACACCGCATCAAGGCTGTACCTGCAGCCATCCAGGCCAAGAAAGATGAAAAGGCCAAGACCCAGAATGACGAGGCCCTATTCACCCACCACACAGCCATGCTGTGCCTGTTCCTATGTCCTAACGGCAGCAAACCCAAAACGATGATGGCTCCACTGGTGAACGATGACGACGACAGCCGGCTCCAGAACTGCTTGGGCGGCCACCAGCTTACACCACTACACCAGCCACTCAAACTAGTAAAAAGGTAATCAAAGCTCCTCTGATCACAGGAGAACCCATTCAAGCCACCATATCGATGGAAGTCACCAAATGCACCCTCTACCCAGACGACCCAACTCCAGATCAGACAACCAACGGAGGTCCCCCACACTCTACGCCATTCCATTAGAGGGAACTGAAAGAAACCTCTGGGCCAGTGGGAGGCGCAAACCCAAGCTCCAGGGGTCACCCCCAACTGTCGACTCCTCAGAGGAAGACTCAGAAGACGACCCACCAAGCCAGATCGCCATGCGCCGCAAAGTCAGTGACAAGCTCACCATTGAGACAGAAGCCTTGGCCAGAGGATGCCAGGCGCGCCTGGAGATTGCTGAAGCAAGGGCAAGCCTGTTGCATCAAGTATGGGAGAGGGAAGATGACCTTGACACTACGCTCGAGTAGCTCACTGCTGAGTGCGCTACCAGAATGCGCCGGAAGGGAAGTGGGACACGACCAACAAGAAAGGGAAGAGGGGCGGTACACAGCCACACACCCACTGCTGACAACAGGACCCAACCGGGCACCCAAGTACATCGTGTGGGGAAATCAGGACATGGTCTCTCTGACCCACAAACTCCCAGAGCTTGCAAAAGTAGCACGCAAATGGATCGTAGTGTTCGAGAATTTCACATCAGGGCAGCCGCTAGCCCTCGGTGACATCAAGGCCTTACTCACTCCACTGATGGGCCTCACGAAGATGAGTGCGATAGCCACCAAAGCAGGTCTGGGCATCATTACCACCATGCCTAAACACAACGCATTGCCATTCAGCCAGTATTGCAAGGTGTTCTGGGAAGCACTGAGGCCTACCCGACCCAACCCAACAGCACCCCTCTGGAAGGTATGAAACTGAGCTTGAATGATGACCCAACCTCTCACCTGCATCGCTTGGAAAGGGAGTGGCATATGGAGACCAGTCACAGAGTGGATGACAACTCACTGACGTCCACCATGTTTTGCACCATCGTGAAGGGATCCCTGCTGACTCCAGTCCAGTCCAGCCTGGAAGGTGTCATTGGGCTCGAAACCATGCCCTGGCCATAATTCAGAGAGCATGTGATACATCACGTCGAGCGACATCGCAAAAAGCCGGAAGGTAAGAGTGACGAAGAGACTGGACTGCGACTTTGTTTCCTTCAGGCCCAAGTAAAAGGGCTCCAAACCAAGGAGAAGACATCAAAGGTCACTATGAGCCTGGTGGTCCATGGTCGCGAACAAGCCCCAACCGCTCCACCAGCGTCAGCGCCAGTCATCCCACCTATGGCCCAACCTTACACTACGATGCCCTATGTGCATAAGCACCATACTACGCACCCCAACAGCACCAACAACAGATGCCCACCAAACCCATATACAGTAACAGACCCGGTTACAAATTTGCACCACCAAGAAACAACTACCAAGGCGGAAGAGGATGAGGAGCCCCCAGAGGCACTGGACTGTCCCCACAAGCGACCCGCCAGCCCAGAGGACCCATCATCTGCTACACCTGCGGAGAACAAGACCACATGTCCTTCCAATGTCCCTTACCACCGCAATAGGGCTGCCCAGGGAATGACAGGCTAATGCTTTCACAGCTGTCATACCAACCTGAGAAAGAACAATTGCTTCATATCTATGTCATGTACACACCCTACCCCTTCATATACACACAGGGCCTACCTACACCTGCATTGGCCGACCAAAGAGTCAACTCCCTTTCTCCGGACGACACTAGGATTCTCTGGGACTGCACAATTAATTCCTGTCACACAGCCTCTACCTATCTCTGTCGAAGGCCAAGAAGACCAAGCTCCCATACTCGTCTCCCCACAGACCCCAGCAAATCTATTGGGATGCAAGGACTGATACTCCACCAAAAAACAGTCACCTACTGCCCCGTTGTCCAGGCTGCCACACCTACGGTCTCCTGGCTTGTCTGACCACTCACAGGCTTGATCCATGCCCAATGGCTGAAGTGGATGGACTGTGTCAACAAATACTGCCCAGAAGCAAGACTGACCCGACAACCGTGCCTTGTCACCGTGAAATTCGGCGAGCCCCTGAACGACCCAATCTGTGAAGAACTGTGGGATCACTCGATCAGGTGCAATATCACTACCTGTACATTGGCCCCGCAGGAGCAGAGATAGCGTTGACCCTCCCTAAAGCTATTTAGCCCAAGTTCCAATTTTTGACATCGCAACCACACACCTCCCTGCTTGTCCAGAAAGGTCATCGGTCCTATGAGATGGGACCCATGGTGGCCAACGTCATGTCACGCAACCCTTGGCATCCCACCACCATTAACCCAGATGTCTTGACACTGGCTGGAGTCTACATGATGAATGATGTAAAATGATGCAGTTTTTTGCTAATAGTGATGGGTCATTCTGCTTACCCCTATTTCTTTTGACTTTACATGTAACCATATAGGGTCATGTTATTTAGTCTCATAGTTGGTGCTGTGGCTTACGTGCAGGTGCACTCAATGTCAGAACATAATGATCTCTGTTGAAACGTCAAACTTGTGTCACAAAGCAATGTTCTGCACCGATTGTGACGTCTGCCAGTAGAGGTTGCCAGAGACTATATAACCAGCCAGCCCTAGAGATTGGGGCTCTCTCTTCTAGAACAGACCCCTGGTGCATGTACTTAGAACTTTGTACCAGTACTTAATAAATACATTTATTACTATATAATAAATGCTCAACTCTTTGTCTTATTTTTGCTCCTGCACGGTTATGTTGAAACTCAATCCGGCTGTGGCAGACGAGGGGGCGTGGTAAAGCCACTTGGGCAAGGGACAGGGTGGCTTGGCCCCATGGCAGCGCAGCTTTATCAGGTCTGCCCAATTAGCCTCTTTAGCTTTCATTGCTCAGACCCAGCTGGGAAAGTTTTCATATATGTTGTTCTGTCTTTCAGTGAAGATCATGTTGTGCATGATGCGGAATCGCCTGTGATACAGAGCTAGACCGAGAGAAACAGACTCTGATAATCCCTTTTATTTATTGTTCATGTTTTGCCAGCGAGCCTTTGTGTTATCATTATTAATAAAATCCTCACCATGTCGGCACTCCACTGCCACTGCCCATCTCCCTCCCTAAACCTGTACATGTGGGTAGAGACTCCCACAAGTAGCGTATTCAGCAGGACATGGGAGGGGCAGGGTGCCGGAGGAAAGGCACCCAGGAGCCGATCCGCTGGCGGGAACACCTCACAGACCTAGAGGACGAGCATGACTTCCTCCGCTGCGAGCTGGATTGTGTCCTCGCCAATGTGCGTCACCCGAAGGATGGAGTGGACCTGCCCCGGCTGTACGCGGGAGGTGCTGCCACCGCACCATCGCCATCTCCAGGAGACATGGGTCCCACTGGGACGCGGAGAGCCGCAAGCAAGCCGCAACGCATAGCTGGCCCGCTGCCAGCCGGGAGCCAGCCAGGGAACCACCCCCGAGTCCAGCCCCAGGATCCACATGGGCTTCGTCTCGTTCCCAGAGGAGAATGCCAGGGGGGGCCCTGCGTCCACCCCCAGGACCCATGCAGGACTTGCGGGGTCCCCAGCCTTCCCGGTGCCCTGTGTGAGGACCTCCAGAGGCGCACTGCATCTATCCCCCGGACCCTCGCGGGAGTTGCTGGGACCCCGGCCCTGCCCAACGACCTAGAGGGGTCTGGCCGGGGCTCCACCTTGCTCTTTGGTACAGCGGTAAGCTGTCTCCCCTTTCTGTGCTGTCCCCTCTCTGTCCCCCTTTACCTTCCAGGACGGTGCCACCATATGCCCACAGACAGATGCTCAAACGCCTGGGCAGAGGTGATGGCATTGCAGACGACCCGACCACATCCGGCGACAGCCCCATGATGGAGGTCGGAAAGGTGGTTCGGGTCGCTGATCGGGGAGGGGCCCAGTGGGAACGTACCCTTAAGTGTACTTAACGTACCCTTAAGTGTACAAAGTACCAACTTTTCGGCACTGACCAGACATTTGTCTGGTTTAACTCGAAAGGGTACGCCAGATCCTGTCCAGTGGATGGAGGTGTGCCAGCAAGCATTTGAGAAGGTAAAATCAGCTCACTTTGGGAACATTACATTACATTACATTCAGCAGACGCTTTTATCCAAAGCGACTTACAATTATTTAAACACCGACAGACACAGGAGCAGGAAGCCAGTGCTGGGTACGCCTAACCTCTCTCTCCCTTTCTGCTTGCAGACTGATGCGTCAGACAGATGGCTGGGGGCAGTATTGTCCCAGCAGGTGGGGAGCGCTGACCGACCAGTGCTGTACATCAGCCGGAAGCTCTCAGAGCGGGAGTCCAAGTCCAAGTACAGCACCGTTGAGAAGGAGTGTCTGGCCATCAAGTAGGCGGTCAGTGCCCTCCGGTACTAACTCCTGGGGCGCCCTTTCATCCTCTGTTCAGACCATGCCCCACTGCAGTGGCTCCACTGCATTAAGGATACCAACAAACGTACACCTGTTGGTATCTGGCTCTTCAGCCCTTTATTTTAAGGTGATCCATAGGTTGGGTGTGCAGATGGTGTTGGCTGATTGGGGGGGGGGGCTGGCGGCCGGATGGCTCCCTGGCCTAAGTTCGGCGGTGGGGGTGGCAGAGGAGGGGGCCTGGTTAAGCCACGTCTGCAAGGGACAGGGCTGGCTTGGCTCTGTGACAACAGCTTTACAGATACTTTAAGTTCTGTAATTTGCAAGGTGGGGCCGTATGAATCTGGATTGTTGTTCCGCCACATCCCACACAGATGCTCGATCTGATGGTACCCTAACGCTGGTCATCCACATGATGTAGAAGAAAATGTGATTCATCAGACCAGGCCACCTTATTTACATTACATTACATTTACATTTAGTCTTTTAGCAGACGCTTTTATCCAAAGCGACTTACAAGGGAGAATAACATTCAAGCTACATTGCGACAGAGATTAGTGTAACAACAACATTGGTGTAACAATAAATACTGCAAGGTGGTGCTAAGTAATTGTAGGTTAGGACAGGAGGTACTCACTGAAGAGCTGGGTCTTCAAGTGCTTCTTAAAGACAGAGAGGGAGGTCCCCGCTCTGGTCATTTTTGGCAGCTCGTTCCACCAACGTGGAACTACAAATGAGAATAGCCTGGATTGCCGTGGCTGTATGGCCGGCAGAGCCAGGCGACGCTCATTTGACGAGGGCAGCATCCGGGGGGCAACATGTGCTCTTACAAGAGCATTTAAGTAGGCGGGAGCATTCCCAGCAATCACTCTGTAGGCCAGCATAAGAGACTTGAACTTGATGCGGGCGGCTACAGGTAACCAGTGGAGCTCGATGAGCAGCAGAGTGACATGTGCCCTCTTTGGCTGGTTGAACACCAGTCGCGCCGCCGCATTCTGTATCATCTGTAGTGGCTTCACCGCACAGGCCGGCAAGCCTGTTAAGAGGGCGTTGCAGTAGTCGAGACAGGACATCAACAAGGTTTGTACCAGCAGTTGAGTGGCATATTGGGTCAGGTACGGCCTGACTTTTCGGATGTTGAGTAGTGCTCAATGGTTCATTGCTCAATGGTCCAGTTCTGATGCTCAAATGCCCATTGTAGGTGCTTTCAGCGTTGGACAGGGGTCGGCATGGGCACTCTGACTGGTCTGCAGCTACTCAGCTCCATACACAGCAAGCTGCGATGCACTGTGTGTTCTGACACCTTTCTATCATAGCCAGCATGAAATTTTTTTAGCAATTTGTGTTATAGTTACTCTTCTGTGGGATCGGCCCAGACAGGCTAGACTTCGCTCTCCAGGCGTATCAATGAGCACATGGGCACCCATGACCCTGTCACCTGTTTCCTTCCTTGCACTACTTTTGGTTGGGACTAACCACTGCATACCAGTGGTCACTCAGATCCTTACACTTGTCCATTCTTCCAGCTTCCAACACATCAACTTCAAGAACTGACTGCTCACTTGCTGCCTATTATATCCCACACCTTGACAGGTGCCATTAGAACGAGATGAGCCATGTTATTAACTTCACCTCTCAGTGGTTTTAATGTTCTGGCTGATCAGTATATGTCAGAGGAAGTATGACAGGCAGTGACCCAGTATATATAGTGGGGGGTGGGCCTTATGATGGGTGCCCTAGTGGCCCAATCACAGCCTGTCAGGGCCAAGTTGAGAATTGGTATGTTTAAAAGGGCTTTGAGCTATATTCAGTGAAGCTGTCTGGTGACAGCTTATCACATAGTAAGACCTCTTGTTATTCATTCGTAAAACCAGGGTTGTAGTACAACACAACAATTTTGTTGATGTTTTGTGCACTAATAAAAAAAAAAAATTGTTATGAGTCATGCATTCACTCCCCTTAATGCAGAGTCAATTTGTCTGTGTGATTTTACTTGTTGTTCTGTCTTAATTTCCACCTTCACCTTCCACCTTCCACCTCACGTCAGTAAGGACCCCCACCAAAAACATGCACCCATCATCGTCTGACCAGCAATGGACATTTATCACCTGGTCCCCGGGCGCGTCCACGTATGCTGCCCACTGCTCCTGGCTGTGGCCCCGGAGGAAGGACAAGCCAGGATGGGTCAAAAGCAGAGAATCCATTTCACCGGCCACCATCAAAGCATGTGCATGTGTGTGTGTGTGCAAGCATGTGTTGTAGTGTGGTGTGTTGCGTGACGAATAAAGACTATTTCTTTTTTTCAAGAAATTGAGATTTGAATTTGCGATTTGGTGCTCATAAAAATACATGACCAATCAGTAACCTGTGGTGATGCTGTGTTAAATTGGAACTTCAAAATCCTAATTCCTGGTTGGTAGTCCCCATTTCAGAGTTAAATCTGTTTCTTTTGGCTCTGTTTGGGACGGGTGTAGTAATTTTGTTTGGCAAGCTTGTGCATACTACAACACGTATGTTGTTGTATGCAAAACATAAAAAACTTCAGGATAGCTACAGTAATTTAGACGTGTTTTTTTCAAATAAAACCTGATGGAAAGGGAACTGTTTTTAATTATAGGTGCAGTGTGTAGAATATAGTGGCATCTAGTGGTGAGGTTGCAGGTCGCAACCAACTCCCCATGGCGGAGCAACATGGTGACCTCCACGGAAGAGAGAGACTGCGAAACTCACGAAAAACGCGAAAGGCCCTCTCTAGAGCCAGTGTTTGGTTTGTCCGTTCTGGCTGCTGTAGTCATCATGGCTGTGCAACATGGCAGCCTCCGTGGAAGGGGACCCGCTCCCTATGTAGATAGAAACAGTTCATTCTGAGGTAACAAAAACGCAACGACTCTTATTTTCATGGCATTGTACACTAATCAAAACATACTTGTGAACATTATATTCCATTCCTGCCAAGTCAGTTCCGTGAAAGATCAGTGCAATAAACAACAATAAATTCCTCTGAACTATTGCAATGTTACTAGTAACTAATTTGACAATTTTGTCATTGAATACTATGGGGCTCCTTTGCCTCCGACTAGTACCTATTTCCATTATTACTAGTATCTATTGCAATCTAACTAGTTTCTAAACATGTAATACTAGTACTTATTCGTTAGTGACTAGTGCCTTTTTTTTAACTATTTCGCGTGTAAAACTGGGCGAGTAGAGCGGAACTCGGGTAAAACGATCAGATTATATAAATATATAATAGTAGTAATGAGATGTGCATAATAGTCAAAGAGGGCGGTGTCTGCAGTCCGCGCGGCAAACGCCGGTATTCCCACGACGCCGGTATCCCCCCGGCGGTGGTGAGCCCCCGCCGGGGGGATACCGGCGGAGTGGACGCTGAGCCGCGTCCTGTCCTCCAACTCGGGCCAGAGCAGTCTGGCCCCAAATAGCGACTTGGAGTTGTGGTTATTGGCATTACTGTATGAAATGGCCGTTCCGTTGCATCTTTCAAATAACTCGGGATTTTTCCGGAGTGCCGGGTAGAAGGAACGCGGCGCGAAACGCTCGGGCGGAGTCATTGTGAGTCCTCCAATCACAGGCCGGGATTTTCTTTGGTGGGCCGGGCTTGCTATGGCGCCTTTCAAGTCTTCCACACGAGGCTGGCTCGCGCAGTACGAGACCGAAATGGCGGAGACAGCGGACAGAATGGAGGTGAGTGGAGATTACGCACAAGAAACGCATTGTTAGGAGGAGGCGCTCGGTGGCGGAGGCGCAGTCTTAGTCGCGAAATCGGCCCCGGTGTCGGAGTAACTATGCCGCGAATAAGCGAAGGGTTTTATTCGCCTCCGGTCATTGATTCCTCGGTATACGTACTTTCCAAGCGAAGCATCCATTTTACTTAACGAGCACCGGCGGCAGCTTTGCACTGCCCTTGTCGTTCGCGATCACGTGTCGAAATGCATCCGTCCCTGAAATATTCAATACATCATCGAGGCTGTAGTCGACGATTTAAAACCATTATTTAACCAAACTATTAACGTCGGCCACACTATGACGCGCCGCCCAGCAGTTCAGACCAGACCGCGTGGGGGCTATCGTGCTAGCTGCTAGCCCCTCTAGGCTCCAATGCTGCCTCATGCTCACATGGCTCTGCCGTAAAGCCGTCTACTCGCCAGGCACAGAGGAGGCCTAAAGTTCCGAGTGGCCCCCTGTCGTATTTCGGTTTTTGGGAGTCGCGCCTAGGATTAATGGCAACTAATGGGTGAGCGGCATGGGCCCTCTATTCGTACACGAGCACTATCTCCCACAGTACGAGGGGAACGGTGTAGATGGGGGGGATTTGGCTTTGGCAGTGGTGGGGAAAGAGCCCCTCGACGTGATCCATTAGAACGCGGCGCGTTTTATAAGGTTTTCTGCGTGTGAATGATGGATCGTCATACAGGCGCATTTGCAGCCATGTGCTCGCATCCTTTGTGGCGTGGGACAAAGTTAACGCTGGGAGCTCGTTCAACTCAACGGGTCGTCTTGGCCTTCTTTATACACGAGAGCCCCAACTAAAAATGTCTGATAAATAAATCGTATTATATATATATTTAAAAAAATCTTTTCCTTTTTTTTTTACTGTTTTGATTTCATTCATTTTTTTCTAAGTTAAAAAGATATTTAAGGTGATATTGATTTGAAGTTTAAATTACCAGTCAAACCGACCTGAAAGCATTCACCATGCCCCGATTTTGATTTTGTGTCTCTCTGGTGAGATTTCTCAGGGGGAGAGCTCTGCCAAGCCTTCAGCTGAAGACATGACCTCAAAGGACTACTACTTTGATTCGTATGCCCACTTCGGCATCCACGAGGTGATTGTTTTTGTTTGATCTTTCTTTTAATGCAAGCATTAAAACTGTCTGGCCATGTTCTGTCCACAATTGTTAACGTGGCTTTTTTATGTGGAGTAATTTTTTTGCTTGTTTAATTTGTTCTGGCCAATTGTAGGAGATGCTGAAGGACGAGGTCAGAACTCTCACCTACCGTAACTCCATGTTCCACAACAAGCACCTGTTCAAGGACAAGGTGGTGCTGGACGTGGGCAGCGGTACGGGGATCCTCTGCATGTTTGCAGCCAAGGCCGGAGCCAAGAAGGTCATCGGGGTAAGTGTTTTTATACACAAACACGTCTAGAGTTTATTAAATCGAAAGCACAACTTCATATTCAAGTTAGTATTGTAAATGTTTTTTAACGACACGGTATCTCTAAAATCCAACATTGAGTAGTCTGTAATGTGTAATTATATGTATGAATATTTACGCGCCCTATTGTTGCATTTGTCGATTATTTGGTGTAGCTGTATAGTGAGCGTTTAGCTTTGCCTGTATTGGATTCAATGGTTGCTGGAGGTCAATGGGTAACTGGCTACCCGTGTAGCAGGTTACCGCCACAGTAATTGGTGACAATTCAGTAGCTAAAGGAGCATCTTTGTCTTCCCAAGCACATTGGGGAGTGGCTGCATCATTAGTATTCGCCTCCCTGTAGACATACTGCAATTTAATGGGATTTCAAGACACATGTGGCTCATGTTTTACTGAGTCTTTTTCTCGTTCGTTTATAGATAGAGTGCAGCAGCATCTCTGACTACGCGGTGAAAATCGTGAAGGCCAACAAGATGGACGATGGTGAGTGTCTTAGTGTGTTTGCAAGTTAAAGCACTTTGAAGACCCAGTTGTCTGGGCCTTTTGCTAAAGTGTATTCCTCCCCCATGTCTTGCAGTCGTTACGATCATAAAGGGCAAGGTGGAGGAGGTGGACCTCCCTGTAGAGGGCGTCGACATCATCATCTCTGAGTGGATGGGGTACTGCCTCTTCTACGAGTCCATGCTCAACACCGTCATCTATGCCAGGGACAAGTGGCTGGTATGTATACTGAAACAATGTGTTGTACCCCAAGTACACTGAATGCATAGAATTGACATTTGCCCCAACAAGTATATTTTAAATTAAATGGCTAAATGACTCAAACAAGCCCAGTTACAGGATGCCCATCCCAAACCGTAATTAGTTTAGTAGTTCTGGGATCTAGCCCGAGATACTGTTCATTTATTTCACAGATTAAGTGTCTAGTTTAGCTGCTACCAAATGCCTTTGTTCTGGCTCACCCTGTGATGTTGGTTTTAATGTGTTAACCTGTTCTCCCTGATTTGCTTTTGCCTCCACGAACAGAAACCGGATGGGCTTATTTTCCCAGATAGGGCTACCCTCTATGTCACAGCCATCGAAGACAGGCAGTACAAGGACTACAAAATTCACTGTGAGCAGCTGTGATGGCAAACTTTCATATTGCTTAAGACACCATAGTAGGAACTGCAAAGCTCATTGATTTTTACTGCTCGCCTCGTAGGGTGGGAGAACGTGTATGGATTCGATATGTCCTGCATCAAGGAAGTGGCCATTAAAGAGCCCCTGGTGGACGTAGTGGACCCCAAGCAGTTGGTCAGCAGTGCCTGTCTCATTAAGGTGGGTGGTTGGATCGGCTGACACTGGGACGCAGAGTCTCTTCACATGATTGGCAGGAAATGAGTTTCCGTGGCGTTAGGAGTTGTATTTTAATATCAATTTGTGGCTACGGTTGACTCAAACGGTTCACATGAACTTTTGGTAGCCGGTCAACCTTTTATAGTGCCACCATCTACGTTTTAGTCTGTTGGTATTCATAGCACCTGCTGGCCAGAAGTGGGATTGTTGTCATCTTTGAGACATTTGAGCTGGCCTTTGAGGCTTCTAAAAATGTTTGGAAAGAAAAGCCGTGTTTATGTAACATTTCAATAATTGGCATTGATGTTTACTCTTACGCAGATTCAATAAAAACCTTATCCGTATCACAATTTTTTCCCCACTCTTAACTTCTTTTCCTCTGTCCACGCAGGAGGTGGATATCTACACAGTGAAGATTGAGGACCTGTCCTTCACCTCACCGTTCTGCCTGCAGGTGAAGAGGAACGATTACATCCACGCCCTGGTCACCTACTTTAACATCGAGTTCACGCGCTGTCACAAGAGGACTGGCTTCTCCACCAGTGAGTCTCACCCCCGTTAAGACTCGGGTCTTGCATGCAGTTGTAATTCATGTTCGGCCCTGGTTTCTACTAGTTTTGTTTTTATTAATGTAAGGCTTTGATGGATAAAAATACATTCCTGTTCTACTTTCCCCAGGTCCCGAATCTCCGTATACTCACTGGAAGCAGACAGTTTTCTACCTGGACGACTACCTGACTGTGAAAACTGGGGAGGAAATCTTTGGCACCATTAACATGAAGCCAAATGTCAAGAACAATGTAGGGGCAACTCTCACTTGGCTAATATGGCTCTCAATATCGGCAACTATTTGTCACTGTTGTTGTTTTGCCATTTTGTTTAACTGACATGCTACTGTTTTTGTTTTTCCTCCATTTTCAGAGAGATCTGGACTTCACCATAGACATAGACTTCAAGGGTCAGCTGTGTGAGGTGTCAAAGACCTCAGAATACAGGATGCGCTAGGACCTAAACACCCCCTCCCCCACCCCCCACAATTAGTGTGTCCATGTGTGCAAGGAAGGGGAGTGATGAAGGGTTAGTGTGTCGCTCTGTGTAGGGACAGAAGACATGCTTTACTGTAGTTTTTCTCATTCGGATAGTATGAATATTTAAAAGGAAATTTTTCTTTTTCTTTTTTACATATTCTAGGGGCCAAAGTGAATTGCCCCGGTGATTCATTGTGCAATAGACCCTTTTAAAAAATATTAAGTCTGTCAGTGTGCCGTCGTCTTGATGTCTTTTTGGGGGGGTTTCTGTTGACCCCAGCCGCTCTCTGACCCCACACAGTGCGCACACTCGCGTTTTGACCTTGGCTGACTTGCCTGTACATAGCGTAACTCTTAAGTCACTTTTGTCTCCTTGTCAGATCATGGATCCCGAAGCCATGAGCCAGTTCGGTCCCTTCCTCTGTCCGTTTTGTTTTCTAAAAAATAATATTCTCCACCAGTTCTTATAGAGCTCTCTGGCTGTCTAAGTCTCACCCAATCACAATATTAAATGGGCCAAATCATTTCACTAATCCTACTGTCACACTCGTATAGTGACAGTGCCACACAGCATACAAGTGGTGTCCCTCTTTGCAGATGTAGGTTCTGCACGTGTCGCCTTTGTCATATACGCAGCGGACGGCTGTTGACTGACTTCAGTCATCATGAATCATGAATTGCCATGTAAAGGATCACCACTTGTTTGCTGTTTGGGACTATTTGTATGTGGTATAACTTTAAAACCTTTCCTTTACTCTTATTTCTTTTATTTTTTTTGTTCTCGACCCTTAACCGTTGTGGAGTCTTGTGCCCATGAAACAGTTTTTAAGCAAAGTGGAGCACTTTGAAAGTGTCTAAGAATGGCTCAGGGGTAATTATATTGCCTTTGTGGTGGATCATTGTAGGACCAGACTGTAAATGTGTTTTTTGTTTTTTGCTTTTGCCGATTTTATAATAAAACTATTGAACTTTCAAAATGTGGCCAGTTTCTTGTACGATTGACTAGTCTCAACAGCTTGTTCAGTGAGCGTGCTTGTCCATGATACAAAATGTTAGTTTTGAGTAATATCTAAGTTGGGTATATTTGTATCTAAGGCCACTGCTGTTTAAAATCCAGATATATTTTAAAAAAAAAAACAAGGTAGGTTCTATGTAGACTGGGAATGAAATATATTTTAGAGGGTACAATTGCATATGAAACAACTGATTCAGAAAGATTAGTTACTTGAGGCAACAATTAAATCTGCTAGTCCTAGAACATACTTGACATTCTCTGCAACCACTCTACATGGAGCCCGACTAATTTATAAGTATTTTGTGTTATAATGGTGGCTTTAATCTGATTTGTGATGGGGGTCATTTCAAATTTAACCAAAAATCTACTGAGCGTTGAACGTATTGTTCACTTTACATTTAATAGATGGGTTAGTTGAATGACTCTAAATGTTTGCATATTTTCTACTGTACACGGGGAAGCTATTAAATGCATTTAAAGTGTTCAAGAAACCAGAAACCATCCCTATACTTTGAGAGGGAAGCTTTGACTGCTTTTCGATGAACATTAGAACCTAATCAGTCACTTTCATACATTGTGGTGTGGTTTGGAACTGAAAAATCCATGATATGTAAGAAAAATATACCAGATGTTTCTGGTCTCTTTCTATAATAGTGGAGGGGTAAGATTGGGGAGTGATTAAGAGCCAGTTCCAGTCTCTGTCTTTGACCCATGAGTCATTGAATCTGCAGCTGATTGAGTGAAAGAAATTTAATTAATGGTAAAGAAAATAATATGGAACGACACTGGTATGCAACAGGAATTGTAAGTAATATCGTATCGACCACTTGGTACACAACAAATCCCAACAAGCTGCTACTTGGTGATCTATGTTGCATTATCAATTTTCTGCTGTCAGAGTTGACTACACCCACCCCACAGAAAAAGGTGGGAGGAAAATCAATACATTTACACATTTTTCCCATTTCCAAATCTACTTTATATAAACACACACAGTACATTACCTATGAAAAGAGTTAAGAATGTAAATGTGTCAAATGCATCATTTACTGATATCCCAAAATCCAATTTCAAACCAGTGTTATCTCAGGGTGTATCTTTAATGTGTGGCTTTGTCCAACTCTATTACTGGGCACTGTTGGAGGAGCCTCTTCTGGGTGTGTGTGCATATAAACCTTGGGGTCTCCCTCTTGTGGTTTGTTATGATCCACTTGGGTTGGTTCTGGCTCTTGGTTGTTGTTTTCACATGGACTGCTCTCTGGTGAGCTGATTCGTGCCTCTGTGGGTTCGATGGACTGGAGTGCGACTATCCGGGGGGATGGTTTGCTTTCTGCGATTCTATCCAAATTGTTCCCTGTACTTATCAGCCTGCTGTCATGAAGTTGCGGGCCAGCCGTTGGGGAAGTAGGAGGAGCTCCTCCATTTACCCCTTCCTCCTGGCTTTGAACTTCAACACTGCCTTCAGCCGGGGGCTTCTTGCCCACAGTCCTGTTTTCCGAGGATTCTTCGGTCTTGGCCTCGACGGCTTCTCCCTCGGCCTCCTCTGTCAAGGCTCCAGATTCTGGTGGTGCACTTTCCCCACAGAGTCGCTGGACTGCCGCTTTGTACGATTTGAAAAAGGCAGCCTTCTCCCTCTTGCAGACCTCCTGCGCACCCATGAGCGCCGCCTCTTTGAATGTCTCTGCCCCTGCCGCAGCTTCGCCCCCTCGGACACTACCAAACACAGCTCCGACAAGGGTCATTATGAGAAAAAACCCACCAATGACTCCGCCAGACAAGGAACTGAAGGAGAAGGCTCCCCCGGAATCGGATGAACCTCCCAATAGTAACGGCATCACCAGCAATGCCACGTAGCCTATCATACTTGGGCCCAGTCTGTCCAAGATGAATGTAGCCATGTTTAAACTCACCCCAAACACGCTCCCAGTTATTGCTCCTGTTAACGCCCCCATAGCCATTCTCTTGAGTATCTTTTGTAATCTCACTATCCCTGCAGGTGACAAATCCAAAGTTGCCAATGCTGGTGGAACGGAGAAGGGCATATGCAGTGACTTGGCTAAGCTGACTTCATTTTCCACCTTGACATGACTCTGAGGAGCATAGTGCTGCCCGCCGTTCCTAATCAACATCTGATCTATGATGTTCATTAGTTTACTTGTCTTGCGTTTCTTTCGCCAGCTCTTGCTGCTGAGGATGTGCTGCTCATCACCGAGCGCTTGGATGAGCCGCTTTAAATGCAGGTCTTCCCGTAGCAAGTCATTACGCCTCTCGTGACTCAACAAGTCGCCGTGAGTGAACACCAAGACAGTATACTTTAGCGCTTCTTCCCCAAAGTATCTCTGGACGCTAAACAACCCTGCCTTGCGGCTCTGCTGCTTGTTTTGTTCTTCCACTGGCCTCCCCCCTGCGGCCCTTTCCATTTCATCTTCAGCCTTTTCCTTCTCGATCGTACAGCTTTCCACGTCGCGGTCAGGCCCCCTCTCACCCTCTGTGGTCTGCCACTCTACTTGCGTTTCCAGCTCCACGCTTTGTGGACCCGTGCCCGCCTTAGCGTCTCCCTCTGCTACCCAGTGCGCTCTGTCGGCGTCTTGGTGCTGCTGCTGGTGGTACGCGTACAGGTCCATCACTAAGACAAAGGCGTGTGGCCCTGGGGAACATTGTGACAACCACGCCCTGGCCTTGTTGTTGAGGCCGGGGATGTCTGGCATATCTTGCGTGTCCACCACCGTGACTATCCTGCCCCCAACTTTCCGTGTTTTAACCAAAAATGAGTTATCCACTTCGTAACCCGAGCGTGGGCAGCACGATGGCACCGGGAGAAGCTGCTTCCCCATGATGGCGTTCCCCACGGTGCTTTTCCCTGAGCCGGGAAGGCCCAGGACTAGGATCCTTCGGTCTCTTGGTCCTAGAAAAGAGCTCAATGTAATCATCAATCTGTGTTTCGCCATTATTTCATTTTAGAATAAATATATCCTTCACAATCTATACTGTAGCCTTTGTTACAGAGGTATTTATTGACTCTAAATGTTTTCTTCCCCATTGCTGACTGCTGCCTACCAGATCTCTAGTAGTTATACTGTCCACATAATAAGGAGAACCCTAAGACATAATGTACACTTTTGCATTTAAAGGGGAGCATTACTGATTCATGCTTTTCATTCAATGAACAGCACTTGCCTTTCCTCCTTTTTTGCCTTCGGGTTTCCCCGCTCGAATCCTCTGTTGAGACAATTTGAAGAAACCATAGAGGAAACAGGCATTAGTAGAAGAGATACAGCCGAATAGACAGAGATATTGTCAGAAACAAATGGACTTACTGGGGGGCTGTGACGTTTGCAACACCTCTGCCAGTGCAGGCTGAGGAGAGTTGGGGTTGGAACATGCTGTTGGAGCAGAAAGATGGAAAGCTGAACGATCATTTCAATGGAAAAGAATAATTTGCTGTCACTATTTAACTTGGAATCACCCATTGCTCTGTGTAACACCTTAAATAATTTCAACTCATTCTACCAAGTCTTCCAAGCTCCACGCTTGTTAATCTGAATATACAAACCCCGAACCTAAACAACTGCCACTTAAATAAGTTTGTTTAAGCATTCATGTCATGTCCTTAAGCTGAGAGAATTATATAGTACATGTCAGCATTTCAATGCAAAGCCCCTTGGTGTATGTGCTGTTCAGCGCTTGAACCAAAAAGAGGCTGTTTCACTAGGACTGCATGACCTCCACCTACTAATATTTTACGTGACAATGAAATATTAGGAACAGCATATTGATTATTCAGTATTGATTAATTAATGATCAGTTTTGCCGTGAGGAGATCTTTAGAGTCAAGATCCTTTCTTGCCATACCAACTCAGTTGTTATAAATATAACTGTGTGCTTGTGTAAGACATCGATATCAAGCAGTGATTCTCAAACTTTGTCATATCGGGTGCACTGAATTTGATACATGTAAGGCCATATGAGAAGATTTTGTTTTGATTTTGATTGAAACATCAAGGGTGAAACAATATGAGTCCCATTGACTTTGTAGATGTCCCCCATACATAAAACAGTCATTTATATATCAGATACTTCTCTTACCTGGAGTGATCACTTGGGAAGGTTGTTGACCTATGATATTCCCTGATAAACTCCTTTTATGAATGCGTGCAGGTGCTATAAAAGATCATATTGTTTATTTTAAAGTGTTGTCATTCGGCCTGTGACAAGCACACATGCAGGAAGCACAGGGTCAGATCATGAGATTCTTGACTCACCAGCTTGATTATGGGAGAAAATTCCGGCAAATGTATCCTACTTGTGTCATAATATAGACATACACAATATCCTCAGAAAGGGAATGATAAATTCCGTTGAGACAAAATAATGAAAAGTTCAGTCATTTTGAAAACGTCATGAGAAAAGGGCATCATCCGTTTTTTTTCATTAGTACGTCAATGTGGGGTCCTGATTAATTTGGAAATCAGTAAACGCCAAGCACCATTCTGTCCGATCAATGATTAGGATTGTGTATTTTCATGAATCAAAACTGGGGAAAAGGCTTACTTGCCATACTCCAGGATCCCCCTCTTCGAAAAGGAAAAACCTGCGCCATGACGACGCCTCACTCATACTGTGGAGTCCAAGTGTTGCATTGCTGAGTTTGCTACACAGAACCCATATTGAACCTCCAGCAATAATTTTGGAATGCTGAACAAATAATAATTGACGAATGGTAACAGCGATAACATTTATTGACAGCAAAAAAGTAGGTTAAAACACTTTCTTCCTATTTCATAATTGCAATGACAACAGGCTGTACTTTTATCCAGTTATGGTTATTTGCCTATCATTAGAAGTACAGTAGTAGAAGTCGTAGTAGCAGAAGTAGTAGTAGTAGTGGTAGTAGTAGTTGTAGAAGTACTGTAGTAGTAGTAGTAGTAGTAGTAATAGTAATAGTAAAAGTAGTAGTAGTAGTTTTAGTAGAAGTACTGTAGTAGTAGTATTAGTAGTAGTTGTAGTAGTAGTAGTAGAAGAAGTAGTCGTAGTAGTAGTTGTTGTAGTAGTTGCAGTAGTAGTAGATTTAGTATTAGTAGAAGTAGTAGTTGTAGTAGAAGTAGTAGAAGTAGATGTAGCAGTAGTAGTAGTAGTAGTAATAGTAGTAGTAGTAGTAGTAGTAGAAGAAGTAGTCATAGTAGTAGTAGTAGTTGTTGTAGTAGATTTAGTAGTAGCCAAAACTGGTGAAAAGCCTTACTTGCCATACTCCAGGATCCCCCTCTTCAAAAAGAAAAAACCTGCGCCATGACGACGCCTCACTTGTACTGTGGAGCCCAGGTATTGCATTGCTGAATTTGCTATAGAGAACCAATATTGAACCTCCAGAAATTTTTTTGGAACGCTGAACAAATAATATTCGACGAATGGTGACACAGATAACATTATTTAACAGCAAAAAGTAGGTCAAAACACCTTCATCTTCCTGTTTGATAATTGTGATGAGAACAGGCTGTACTTTTTCTTGTAGTGGTCCTTAAAGTGGGCCAGGTAGGGTTGCTTTGACCTAGGCACATATACTTAAACACTTGGGTGAGAGACACACATTATTACAACATTGTTTGGTCTAGGTCCACGACTGTAAAAGTGGGGTAGATGGAATAAAACAGTTATGTTGAATAACCGACTACAGTCTCAGTACCAAAATAAATGCATGCACCCTAGTGTAACAACAGAATAATATTACCAATGTCTTATATGTAGGGGATAATGTCCATAGAATATTGATTAGGCTACAAAATAACCGACAGTGTGTAAATCATGCAGGGTTTTCAAATTTTCCTAGAATGCATTTCTTGAATGGAGGAGGAAACAACCATTATCAGAAAAGAGAAATAGCAGGTATGGTGGCTTTGTTGGGTGTATTGGCTCCAACATTTCCTATAGAGATGCGGTTAAGTACATTAATGTAAATAACACAAATAGGAAGATCAGAATAGGAGGGTTAGGACATCAAAACATTAAACGGATGTTCTGTAGATGTCATTTATCAGCGACACCGCACCGTGTCACATTGGCCCGTACACATTTATGGAATCAAAATAAAACTAAAGACAGTTTACAACAGATAAAAATACAAACACAACCGGTTGTACACAATAGACAAACACTGTTTTATACAAAAAAAAAAAACAGATGATGGACAGACAGACAAAATGAAAGTCCCCCTAGTAGTTGTACTTGTGATTCTAACTCATCGTAGCTTAACTTTTCAAGAGCTTTAATAGCAAGATCTGGGCGGGGGGGTGAAGCCACAACAGCTATCGCTGCCAAGCAGTCATATGAATCTCCATGAGAGGGAGGAAAAGTAGCTGGAGTAGGAGCAGTACATCACCTCAAAGTGACATGAGCAAAGTGAAAGTTGCACATGTTGATGATGGAGAGGTGTTGTCAGAGAGAAATTAGCCGATTTGCTCCGTATCAAAATACAGGCTACAACATGTAATCAACCCAATAATGCTGGCACCAAGGTTCCGAGCATAGTATGCAACAAGATGTAATTTATCTCCATAATATTGCAATAACACAGTTAATCATAAACCCATCTGCCTCATCCACAGTTTGGCAATCCAGCAAACCCACATGGACCAGGTGCAAAAGCTTGTTTTGAAAGCAACAAAAACGTTCTCGTCTACAGTAATGACTGTGCGAACGTTGCCTCATTCCACGATCTGAAAACAACAATAACCACCACAGCCCAGAAGGGCCATGCAAGGTTGCAGCCCTGAGGAGAAATTAAATAATAAAATAAATGTCATGACTTAAATAGTGAACGTTATTTTGTGTCGGCTAGGGTTATAAGGCAAAAAAAACCTATGTGACCATCCCGTTCTAAGTATTTTCGGAAGTCCTGTGCATCCATGACACATCAGATCAATAAACTATCAGCTTTCGAATTAATGTGCTGCCATTAATAAAGTCAGTATCAGCCAAAACAAATTTCCGTAATGTGGCAGAAACAACATTGCTGGAGGCTCCACATAACTTCAACAATAAGTTAAGTAACGAGAGAGGGTAAGGAAAAATAATGTAATTCACACATTAAAACATTTAAAAAATGTAGTGTTTAATATTAAATTCCTAATTTATTTATTAAATGTTTACTTAAACCCTTAAAGGTACAACTAATAACTGCAAACAATAAGCCTGAGATCTCAGCAGTCATCAAGATAATAGAAGCCTGACTGGCGTTGATCAATAACATTTGATCAACTATCCATTATCTCATGGTCAATTTGCGTCACTTAACTTAAAGAAAAAAGTCACATCATGCTGCAGTCCGATTAGAGACAAATTGACAGGTTATTTGGCATTTCCAAGTTTTTTTCCATTTCAAATTAACACCTTTACTTAAAATATATATATATGACAATAACATAGCCAGCATTCAAACTGAGAACATCTTAAACCTAGAAGGGCTATTATTAACATAGTAAACATGATCAATGAGGAAATTTTTGTCTATAATCTATGCCTAATCCTGTTTCTACTTAATGATTAAATTTAAACTATTCAAACCTTTTCCTCAAATGTTGAAAATTATCTAATTCAAATTCGCCAATACTCTCAAAAAAATGTAGTTTTTCTTAGAGAATATTTAATAATCTGTGTACTATCAGGAGAGACAGATTGAGGGCTTTGATGCGGGTGAACACCAGGAAAGCTGCGGGCCCAGATGGCATATCTGGGCGAGTACTGAAGACCTGTGCTAACCAGCTAGCTCCGGTGTTCACTACAATATTCAACATCTCCCTGGCTGAATCAGTGGTCCCGTCCTGCTTCAAGAGGTCCACCGTCGTTCCCGTCCCGAAGATCGCCTCTCCAACCTGCCTGAATGACTACCGTCCGGTGGCCCTCACCTCGGTGGTCATGAAGTGTTTCGAGAGGCTGATTAAGGATTATATCTGCGCCTCCCTCCCCCGCACTTTGGACCCGTTGCAGTTCGCATACCGGCAAAACAGATCCACGGATGACGCGGTCTCCCAGGTACTGCACACCACGCTCACGCACCTGGATGGCCAGAAGGGTCCTATGTGAGAATGCTGTTCATCGATTATAGTTCAGCTTTCAACACCATAGTCCCCTCCAGACTGGCTGCCAAGCTGAAGGAGCTCGGACTGAATGCTCCACTGTGCGCCTGGATCTTGGACTTCCTCACAGCCCGCCCCCAGGTGGTCAGGGTGGGGAAGCACATGTCAAGCTCCCTCACCCTGAATACAGGATCCCCCCAGGGCTGCGTCCTCAGCCCCCTCCTGTACTCCCTGTACACACATGACTGTGTGGCCAGGTCCAGCTCCAACACCATCATAAAGTTTGCTGACGACACCGTGGTCGTGGGCCTGATCACCGACTGCGACGAGAAGGCCTACCATGAGGAGGTGGCTGACCTGTCACTCTGGTGCCAGGACAACAGCCTCCACCTGAATGTCAGCAAAACTAAGGAGCTGATTGTGGACTTTATGCGAGGATCACAATCGAGGACGCACGCGCCCTTGGTGATGAATGGGACTTCTGTCGACAGGGTGAGCAGCTTCAAATACCTGGGAGTCCACATCACAGAGGACTTAACATGGACTGTACACACAGACACTCTGGTGAGAAAGGCGAGGCAGCGTCTTTACCACCTCAGGCAGCTGAGGAAATTCCGGGTCTCGGTGAGGATCCTCAAGTCCTTCTACTCTGGAGCAGTGGAGAGCATCCTGACAGG
This sequence comes from Zeus faber, assembly GCF_960531495.2. NCBI lineage: Eukaryota > Metazoa > Chordata > Actinopteri > Zeiformes > Zeidae > Zeus > Zeus faber. Next base: position 6,999,049 of record NC_137205.1, read on the forward strand.
CAACATTACTGCCTGGTTTGGGAGCTGTACTGCTCAGGACAGGCGGGCCCTGCAGAGGGTGGTGCGTTCAGCTGAACGTACCGCTGGAACTACCCTTCCCCCCTTGCAGGAGTCATACACCAGGAGGTGTAGTAGCAGAGCCGGCAGGATCATGAAGGATCCTCATCACCCCAACAACGGACTGTTCCAGCTGCTGCGGTCAGGCAAGCGCCTCCGCAGTCACACAGCGAGAACAGAGAGACTGAGACAGAGTTTTTTCCCGCACGCCATCAGAACTGTCGACGCTGACCTCACCAGGGGTCCTCACTGAGCCATACACAGGCTCCACTACCTTCTGTACTGTATGTAGCATACTGTACCGCATACTGTGTCACTGTTCAGGGTTGTTCGTGATGCCGTATTGCTGCGCCGTACTGTTGTATACTATGCTGTATTATCCCAAACACTACCTCACTTTATTCACATGCCACTTTAATGCACATATCTGTATATACATAATTGCCTATTCCATATACAGTACATAAGCATATTCCCTCTATCTATTCCATTTTATTTCATTTTATTTTTATTGTATTTTATTTTATTCTATATATTTTTATTTTATTCTATAAGTATTCGACTTACTGTATTATGTTTTAGGAGTCAGTTAGTTGGGCTATTAGAATTTTTTTCCGAGGACATATTGTGTGTTACCACCGGGTGCGTTGCATTACATTTCACTGCATATATGTATGAAAATATGTATATGTAAGTGACGAATAAAAATCTTGAATCTTGAATCTTGAATCTTGAGATTGATTAAACAACGGCTGCGAACACACACAAAAGCAACCTTCCGGGGATCACAAAGATATAATTTCCAGCAGGACTTGAGGCGATCAACCATCCCACAGTTCCCAGTTGGAGCATAAAAACATTCCAATTGCAGTTATTCAGTTTGATGTTTTTGTCTGCTGCAGTGACATCACCGAACGCAGGTCCAGGGGAGCATAGTAAGTTAGGGTTAGTTGTGCGTTTGCGGCACTCGGAGGCCAAACACTTCATGTTCGTCGATGGAAGGGAGGAGCAGCAGAAGTCAACACGAGCATTTCATTTCCCCTAATAGAACTTTGTTCGCTGTTCAGAAATTGTCCCAAGTCATTCAGCCTGATGTTGGCCAAACTGGATCTCTGTACACAGGGTCTTCACAGACCTTCTCGGCAATGTAGGAGTAGAGTGGCTCCCAGCAGAATATCAGGCAAATTGAAATGTCCTTTGGGCCTCGGTGAAGCCCCTGGGCGCTTAATGTGTTTGCTGCAGACATCAAAAAATGAAAGAAGAGGTCTACCATAGTAACGGGCAGTGTCATAAAGGAAATCACTCCAGGGTTCACTGACAACAATGTCTCCAAGTGATATTACAGTAATCATTAACTCAACTTCTGAACATCGCTTCAACAACTAGGTAAATTTAGGAGAATGTCACAATTAAATAAGAACTAATCAAAATGATTCTGGTTCTATAGGACACTCTAAAATATCTGACAATAATTTTAACGATGGAGCTCAATATGAGGTACAGAGCTAAATTCAGTCAAGGTTTTTTCATTTATATGCTTATCTCACAATAATTCCAATTTAGCCTTTTAATTAAACGTATTTGCAAATTAGTTAAATACAAATAGCAATAATAGCAATAATTTACAAGGTCCTTTGAATGCTGGATGTTAGATGTTATGCTAGATGCTAGATGTTATGGCCTTAGAGCATTTCTCTTTGACAAATCCTGTTGTCCTTTAAGTCTTCCCAATCAGTCACTTCTACACTGGTCAAAGGTCAAACTGCAGTCCAGTGGATTCCTGTTTAAATTCTTAAAACTGCAGAAATAAAACACTGAATAGACAGGTTGGTTAATATTTATCAATACACAACTACAAATTAATCTATTCACAAGATATTTTCAAATGTAAACTTTGGAATGCAATTGAATAAAAAGCCATTGAAATGGCAAACATATTTCACATTTATTTTAGTGTTTCAATTTTTTATACTGTATATCAACAGCTACCTTATTCAATGTCAAGTAGAGATTACTTCTAGAGTAAAAAATAAAAATAATGCTGTTCGATCAACAAACAATTACCAGCCTTACTGGAAAAAGTGATCGGTAAGGATTTGAACACATAAACACTGCTGTATATCATACCAAAACTGACAGTTCACTCATGCAATATCACTTTTGAATCTATAGTGTCCGATCTATACTGTCTACTTATTTATCATGTATTTTCTTCTTTGGTCTGTCGGTCCCTCCCTTGGTGTAGGGGTGAAGTCTCCCTGTTACTTGCTGGTCACTTCTCATTTTTGTCTTGGCTAAGGCTCAGTGGGTACTGTCCTATTCTAAACAGGTTTTTATCACGGGGGTAAGGCGGTTAGTTGAATAAGGGGGAGCTATGGGGTGGGGCCTCTGATCTTCTTCTATTTCTTTCACTTTTCCTTTGTCTCATTTCCCTGGCTCCTTATTATCCTCCATCACGATCTTTCATATTGCTCTAACTAAGGGTTAACTCTAACCCTGTTGGTGATTGCTTCCCTCTTGTCTGAACCAACTTAGCACTTCCCTTTCTTTAGTTCTTTTCTCTGCCCTCTTGTCACCCGTGTCTTTGGCTTTGTGATGTTTTATGTTTGTCTCCATCTCGTTAAGCTCTGCTTGGGACCCCTTCTCCCTGCCGGCCGCTGACCCCCCTCTGCTCCTCCCTTGGTCAGCCCCCATATATCCTTGTCATGCGCCGTTGATAGAGACCGAGGTATTTCTGGTTCCTTGTCGAGCTCCCTTGTTCTAATTAGTACAATTAGTTTCCCTGCAGTGACCCCGGCTTTGAATTTATTCCTTCCTTTGAGGTTATATTGGGGTGGTAGCTCAGGAGGTAGAGCTGGTCATCTAGTAATCTAAAGGTTGCTGGTTCGATCCCTGCTAGCATGCTGTAGTGTCCTTGAGCAAGACACTTAACCCCTAATTGCTCCTGATGGCTGCGTCCGTCGGTGTTTGAACAATTGTAAGTCGCTTTGGATAAAAGCATCCGCTAAATGACGAAATGTAAATGTAAATGTAAATGTAAATGTATATTCTAACCTTATTGACTCGTCTCCTTCGGAGTGTCCGACCATGTGTGCCCTCTTGCCCGTCTTCCACCTAACTCGCCTGGGACTGACGATGATTGAGTTTATTGTATATCAGAGAGTCAAATACATCAATAAAACTTTGAGTAGACTTCATGGAACCGACTGAACAACCAAACTGTTTGTGCTTCTCTATGTCCAAAAAGTACCCTTCTCCTATTATATGTTCTGCCCCTTTCAGCACCCGAATCACTCACAATCCTGTTGCCAGAGTTTTACCTTTTTTTTTGGGAGTTGAATAATCAATCGCATTCTTTGTGGGGTTGAGCCAATCGCAGCTCTCAGTCCTGTCACCAGGCGTTTTGGGGTGGTCTACCAGACAACCAATCACAGCCTTGTGACTGGGCAATTTCTCCTTTCCTGGAACACCCGCATCATATTTTACCATATATGGGCATATTTCCTTTTCCGACTGTTGGACGTGACCTTGAGCTGTTCTCTTTGTTTCAGCTACATTTTTCCCTCCTGTTTTTGTAGAAAACTTGAGTTCCCTCTTTTGGTTTTATATCATACATTTTTTTTTTAAGTTTTTGATACATTTTTAAAATATTTTGTTATTTCATTATTTCCCTTTTTGGGGCTTTATAGCATACATTTATAAAAGTCTTTTTTGATACATATATCTAGAGAATTGGTGGTTAAGTATAACATGTAATAAGTTATTTTCATGTAGGGTTACTAATTAACCACAACATAGTAGTAATAGTAGTAGTAGTTGTTGTAGTTGTAGTAATAGTAGTAGTAGTAGTAGTAGTAGTAGTATAAGTAGTTGTAGTATAAGTAGTAGTAGTAGAAGTAATAATAGTAGTAGTAGTAGTGGCAGTCATAGTAGTAGTAGTAGTAGTAGTAATAGTAGTAGTAGTAGTAGTAGTAATAGTAGTCGTAGTTGCATTGCTAAACTGCAGTCATTGTTCAACTTACTATGATCACCGGGTGTGACATTTAACTGCATAATATCCAGTGAAATGTCATGACACCCGGTGATATGGTCATGAACGCATGTATATGTATGTGACAAATAACCTCTTGAATCTTGAATCTTGATTCATGATCAACGCAGATCAATGGAATGATCTGGTATGAAGATAATGATAGTGAGAGTTAAAGTTACAAAATCAATATTTTTTTTTTCTACTTAAGGTTCATCTTTCTGGTTCATGAGTTATTTTTCTGGTTTATTTTTGGGATCACTTCTATTGTTTTAAATTAATTTTAATTTTTGAAAGATCTTATTTCTATCTCATTTCTTTGTTGTTTATCTGGTTTTTTTTTGTGGGTTTTTTTTATCATTAGGTTTAGTATACTGTATATTGTCATATTTTACCGTGTACAGCTAACCGCTAGGTTTTATTATATATTTTCACATTTTTCCATACAATGCCATTTTCTTTTTTATATTTTTATTTCATTGGTTTATTATTATTTCCTATGTTTTTATGTAAGCTGCGTTGACACTGCAATTTCCCTCCAGAGATGAATAAAGTATATCTATCTATATTGTGACTTATGCTAACTACCCGTAGTCACTTGTTAGCATAGTGCTACAAGTTAGTATAGTGTTGCTTCATGTTATCTTATGTAGATAGATGTGTCCATATGTGTTAGTTCTTATCTCATTTTAATTTATTTCTCTTCTTGACTGCATAGTTTTTGCTGCTGTAATGCCTGAATTTCCCTCTATGGATTAATAAAGTTTATTTATTATTATTATTTCTGTGCCACTGCATCCGAGACAGAGTTAATCTGCAAGTGGAGTTCAAATTCTCAAATTCTCTATGAATCATCAAGAACCACTTACGATAACTCCGTCCTTTGGTGGTCCTGTGGAATGTTCCGAGCGCAGCGTTCCTGCCCTACATTTTAGGATGCCACCAATCCCCATCTTCGGAGCACGATCTCAGCACGTTTTGATAAGCTAAACAACTAATCATCATCATCATAGCAGCAAACAAGGTGTACTTGACAAAACATAAACATAGAAACCTAGAGACAGGAGTTCCACCTGGTCACCACCCCTGGCTAAGCACACATCCCAAAGTCAACCCGCCGCGACCCGCCCGCGAACTACTACCGCCTAGGTCGTATGGCGTATGTGCCGAGTTCAAAGTTCAAAGTTCAAAGTGTTTTATTAGTCAAGTGTACAGTCCCACACAAGGTCATTTGGTACAATGAAATTCTTAGGGCATGACAGGCAACAACTACGTAATGGGCATAAAAAGATAAAATAACAAGGCAAAGATAAGGAGGAAATGAAAAAAAAAATAGTAAAATAAAATAAGAGTCGAATATAAAAAAAGTAACAGTCGGGTTACAAATAAGGGCAAGAGGTCGCAGCGTATGTACATAAAATAAGAAAATAATCCTAAAACGAAAAAACTAAAAATTGGACATTGTAGCAGTAAACAGAAATATATCTGTGTACTGCACAAGATATAGATATAAATATAAAATGAAGGAGTGCCGGTTCATATTTGTATTTTTAAGGCCATTTGCTGTTTGTGCAGGTGATTGAGTTTAGATGACGAGCAGCAAACAGATCCTGCCGTATCCATTGCTTGGTAATCATGAACCGCACTGTGCATCAGCACCACATGTCTAGTTGTGACTTTTCGTGTTGTGTTGTTCACATGAAGATAAAACGTATTATTGTGAAAATGTGGCATTGGTCAGAAAAAAAGCCATCTCAAATAAAATCGAAATTGAGGAATGTCAAACAATATGTTGTAATCCAGTTTATAATCGGCCCATCTGGATGTTAAGGGATATGTACAGAAATTAAAGACTATTTTCTTGAAATTATTTTACATTTGCAGCTTCCTGTCATTATGTAAACTAAGAAGGGCTTCTCTTGACAGTCACAAGCAGCTGATCAGCCATTGATCACACTCAATAAACATGTCCTGGAAAACTCCAAGGATGCAGCAATAACAACCCTAACCCTAACCCTTCATCAAAGATTAATGTAAATATAGAATCTGTTTATTCCTTTAAATAGCTAGTCATGATTAATCAGCCTCGGCTTACATGAAAAAAATGCTAAATTGATGAAATTGATAGGCGTCAGATTATTATTATAAGTATTATTCATATTTTATATTGTTTTACTTTAATATTTTATATTGTGTTCTATTGTATAATATTGCGTATTATAGAACTTATAATGCAATTAACATATATTTAGCAATGAATAATATAGCAACCAACGCAAGCAGGATTCTGTGCATATAAAAACATATGAACAGTGTGAAATAACAAAGAATATTTTAAAATATAGGCCTGTGACACTGTGCGTGAAATCATAATCACGTCATAATCATCATTCTAAACGCACACGGCTCAGTCCATTACCTGCTCTGGTGGTCCTGTGAAGAAATATATTATTTCAAGGTATATCATAAAATATGCTTTTTCCTATGAAAGGAGCCCCAGAAAAAGTTATCACTATGTACCGATCACTTTTGGAAGAGGAACCAAAACACTAGACTTCTGCAATGTTTTATCCTTATCCCGGCATGTGGTGTGTGGTATATTCCATCGCAACTCAAAACATGGAGGCTCTCAGACAATGTGTGTTTGTTTGTCCAGGTTGTGAATTGTACATGTAACACAACATAGACACCACATAGTAGTGACTATGTTATGTTCAGTCTAGTAGACTGAAGTTCGACGTGTTTTCACACTTTCAATGGAACACACGCAGCATATACGTGCATTCCACCGACATTGTGTCATGTACCACGGCAACGTGGAAAATAAAGGTTTTGTTAAAAAAAAACAAAAAAAAAAAAACAAAAAAAAACCCCGCCCCTTTCACAACAGTCGTAGAGACTTTACGGCATCCCGCCATTTTAGGTAACGCAAGCGACTCGCGCACACAGCTACAACATCATCTCGTCAGCGTTTTACACGTTTATGCCTTTTCCGTCCCGCACCCCGCTACACGGTTCGTTGGCGAGGGGGAGGGCAACACTCGCCTTCATCTTCGCCCGTGTCGAGCTGAAAGGGTTGTGAAGAAACTGGAGGTTTTTAAGGTGAGACAATAAGGTTGGCTCGTTACACGAGGCCCGACTTTAGCGTGCTATGCTAAGCTAAGTGTTAGCCGCATCCCAAGCGAACGTGTGGCACAAAGTAGTATTCACATGATTATGTACTAGGGCTTTTACGGCAACGTTATGTTGGGTTATTGTATTTTAGTTAGTTGTGTTGCTCTGAACACCGATCTAAGTCAGTTACATGCAACGCGCAGAATGCGTTCACAAGCTAGTTTGTTAGCGTGTGCTCGTTAGCGCGAAGGTAGCTGAAAGCCGTTTTTCTGAGTGAACTTGAGCGATCGGGGCCTTTATTCGCGCTCTCCACTTCCCCGTCGACAGCTAACCATGCCTTTTTAGATGGTCTTGGCCCAGTGGATAAGTTAAACGACAGGAGAGGGCGGAAACACAACAAAACAGGATGTAAGCCGCGATTTAAAAACCCAAATAAGGAAGACACACACTCGATGTAGAAATTATCAACACAAGAGGGCGGCAATGCGACATTAAAATTGGATGCAAGCCTTCATTCCAACAATATCTGTTAAGAAAGTTGATCTAATTTCTATTTTTTTTAGGTCAAAGATGACGCAGTTTCTACCCCCGAACCTGCTGGCTCTCTTTGCGCCGCGGGACCCGATCCCCTTTTTGCCTCAGTTAGAGAAGCTGCCTCACGAAAAGCATCACAACCAACCCTACTGTGGCATTGCACCATTCATTAGGCACTTCGAGGTAAAAAACAAAAACAAATGTCAACTCTTCATAATTTCAATCGATAACTACGTTTCACTGAAGTTGGTGGATTTTAATATGTAATAGGACCCCAGAGATGCCCCTCCACCAACTAGGGCAGAAACACGTGATGAGAGATTGGAGCGAAAGGTAAGATGACAACCATTACATGTGTGGGCCCTTTTCAAAACACAGATTTTAAAACCACAATAATATTCACAGTTGCGCCAAACTAAATGTATTTAGCATGTCCTTTAAACCTTTGTTGCAGAGACGAGAGAAAATTGAGAGAAGGCAAGCAGTGGTGGAGACTGAACTCAAACTTTGTAAGTTTACTTGGTGATGTCAGCAAGCTGTGGTATTGTTTGTGTGTGTATATGTCTGGCTGATGCAGTCAAAACTCTGATCACCTGAACCTCACTGATTCTAAGTAGATAGTAAACCCTTTAGTTCTCACTATAATTACTATATCAACTTGTTGTATTGACATGACCTTGATAATTCCCTGTTGGGTTTTACATGCGTTTTTGTTTGTATAAGAATATCACCAACACTTTGGCGTAAATTGTCAGAATAAACAGCAGGCTATTCCCTACCATTGGATGACTTGGGGGCAGTGGGGATCGACGCTGCTACTCAAAGTTCAATGTGACAAAACCTAAACAGTACCTGGGCCACCGAAGAATCCTTCGAAATTGCGACTCCTCCTTATCTTTTGGAGTTTTCAGTTACCACGATCATAGTCCCTAATTGAATTTTATCCATGCTAGAATACACGGTGGACTCACCACTGTTGTTTTTACGATGTTCGTAACATCAATCTGTTTTTTATATCCATAACTACTCAACGTTTATTTAAACTTATGGAAAAACACCTTTGGAAATTAATTTGAACAAAAGTGCCAGCCAAATGATCTTATGTAGCCAAAATGTTGTACGTTTCAAAGTTAATGAAAAAAAAAAAAAAAAAAGATGAGGATTGCCAGAATTCACAAATGCATATAATGCAATAAATACAATTGGGAAAGATTGATAAATACTTCAAATCTGTAAGGTAAAAAAAAAATCGGACAATTCAAATTTTTAAGTCCACAAAATGTCGGTATTTCACCGTGGGCACGGCTCAGGCAGCTCTCACACACACAGAGCGAACCAGGTGACGATAACGTTACCAGAACCAGAGACCATTGTATTTGTTTTTTTATTAATTTATTTAGGACATATATATATATATATATATATATATATATATATATATATATTTTTTTTTTTTCCACATTACAATTTCTGAATATTCTTTAGAATGAAAAGTTTGTTCCCATTTGAAAGGGTGAACGTGCATTATTATGGTATTACAGTGGTACCCTGACTTATGGCTGTAATTCGTTCTATGAGAACGGTTGTATGTTAAAACAGTCGTATGTCGAAGCAATTTTTCTCATTAATCATGAAGGGTGAAAATAAACAAAATACACAGCACAAACACAGTAAATATGAAAAAAATATCGATAAGCCACGAACTAGGTGCACACACGTTGTGGGTCGCCCGCTGGCTGACTGCTGACTGGCCGCCAGCGTGCCAACTGCAAATTTCCACGGTCTTATCTTGGAGCAATCGTCGCAAGTTGATACAAATTTTCGTGACTATCGCTACTCGTATCTTGGATTAGCCATAAGTAGATGCAGTCGTATGTCGAGGTACCGCAGTATCATTATGTCAGTGGCAAGTGGTCTAAAAAAGACAATATCGTTTATTGCAATTATTTCTGGGACAATATATCGTCCAACAAAATTTGTTATCGTGACAGGCCTAAAAGCGGTTTATTTTGCTGCTTTATTACCTTAGAGCCTGCTGAATTTGTGTTTTTTGTTTTCAGGGGATCCCCACAATGACCCAAATGCACAGGGAGATGCGTTTAAGACATTGTTTGTTGCACGTGTGGTAAGTATATAAAAACCATAAGCTGTCAATTACATTTTGAATGTTGGGAATATTTGAGCTTGTGGTATACTTATCTCTAATTACCATTTTATTGTTTCAGAACTATGATACTACAGAGTCAAAGTTGCGTCGTGAGTTTGAAGTTTACGGACCCATCAAACGGGTAGGTTTTTTTTGCCAATTTAGTTCTTGGGTTGCTGTTATTAGAGTTCATGTAGGCATGTGCCCTGCCTGACTGTGTTCCTCCTCCAGATCTACATAGTTTACAACAAGGGGACCGGGAAACCCAGAGGTTATGCGTTCATCGAATACGAGCACGAGAGAGACATGCACTGTAAGTACGACCAGGAGACACAGACATCTATACATCACCTTTTCATTAGGGCTTTTTCATGCATCAAACAATTGTTTATCAAAGTAGCATTTTGTACTTAACCATTTTCTATACAACTATCAATGTCATTTCACTAATTTCCATACAAGTGTGTTGGTTCTGTGACGTGGCCAGTGTGTATTTTGAGTTGACTAATACTAGTGCGGTTGGTAAAGTGAGGCCTGCAGAGCACCATACTTCTCAGGCAGGCCCCTCCTGTGGTTGTCTCAGTGGACTCCATGAGGAAGTGGGGGTGAAATTAGTTAGAAATGTCTCAGACTTTTCCTCCTGTAAATCTCAACATCTTTGCCTGTCATAGGGCAGGTTCTTTTAAATTGGTATGCGTGGTAGCTCTCTGGAAGAGCATGTCTCCCGGTTGGAACCCAATGGTAAGCCCCTGGTCAGATTGGTTGCCAAGTGTCACCTTCTTGTAATAGATGGGAATAGGTAAGAATAGTGTGGGTATGAGTCATCCATGTTCTCAGATATTGAGTTGTTTCCTCAAGCAGCCATCAGTGGTCTCCAACCCTGGTCATGGTGAGCTTAGACCTGTGTTTCACACTGCTAACCCATCCTAGTCTTGTAAGGCAGTCACATGCCACAGTGGATATGATTGACATGATGCGCTATCCACATTTTTTATAAAATGAACAGTTGCCATCAACTAAACACAGATTCTGTGGATATTTTATAACTAATGGCCAAAGCAAAGGGCATCTGGGCTCTTCAGGACCAGAGTTGTCAAACCCCTGGTTTATTGTCAGAGTGATGGATTGACTTAGAGGGGGAAGTGTGGGACTCGTGCAGTATATTAACTGTGTGTTGTTCTCATTGCCACTGCAGCCGCCTATCTGTGATGGCTATTGGCCAGAGCTGGCTTGCAGATGATGATGGTTATGATACATCTACACCCTACTACCACAGCTCAGTATATGGTTGGTATAATGGGTTTGTATGATGGGTAAGATTTCTTTCCACCCTCCATCTTACTTAGGTAAGAGGGGTCCTGTTCAATGACCAAGGCACCTTGAACTGCACTTGATGGGTCTCGCAGCTTTCGCCATTGAACTCACCCTGGGCCGTTAGTCTATTAATAAGTGCCCGATGAATCTGCCCTTTGTGTTAAAGCCATCTTGGGTAACTGGGATTTAGCCAACCACGGGCCATGAAGACAGCCTTTTATCTTGTAAGAATATTTGAGAGCACATTGCCATTTAATGTCCCTTATTTATATAGGAAGCGTTGGAAAGTAATGGTATGTTAGATTATGCATTTGCATATGTGCATTGCAGACGGACAAATTATATTTAAAGTGACTATCAAACAGTTTTCATGTATAGTTGGCTCTTCCTCCTGCCAACTACCATAATGATGGTTTAGAGGCCTGTTCAGCGCAAGGATGTTTTGTTTTAGAAACCCAAGATATATGTACATTTGGTAATGAGCTGGCTTTAATAGAATAGGCTGACGAGGGGACCTACTTGATAAAACCCCTACATAGGCTATTCATACAGTGTTGCATCCAACTAAAGACAACAGGAACATTACAGATATATGCACATCTGCGCATTTTGACAAAAGTTCTTAATTCCACTATTATAGCTCATGATATACCGAACAAGGGATTAGTTTTAATAAATAAGTTGCGTTTTAATAAGTAAAGGCATCAGACTACACTTAAGCTCAAGCATTAGATTGAATACCTTTTTAAAATATCATATATTTCAAACGTCTAGGAAATCTCTGAGCATATCGTCGACAAGCATGTACCAGTTGTATGATTTGGTAGGGGTTGTGGTAAGGCAACACCCAGGAAGATGCAGGTTAGTCAAAAGTAAAATATTTTAGATGTCACTTCCTATAGAGCTGAGGGTTTTGGTAAGGCCCTATTACGGATTGAATTGAGTGCCTTCTGTTAAGCCTGTAAGTGGAGGGGTTGTGGTAAGGCCCCCCTGTCCTGTAATCTGGTTAGCTGTTGTGACCGTATGTGTCATGTTGTTTTGTGGCATTAGGGGGAACTGGTAAGGCCCTCTGTAAAATCTTGAGGGATTCTGGTAAGGCCCTCGTAGTGGTTCAGTGGGCTTTGGTAAGGCCCGTGAGGGAGATTTTTGGTTGAGGCGCTCTTCTTGGAGGTAAAAAGGAAGGCTAAGGCCCTGCGTCCTGGGAACGTCGCCACAGCAGACCAGTGTAGCAGCCGGCTGGATTTCAGGTCTTCGGTCATAAGATATTTATTCCAACACTGAATTGTGAGAAATGGGGTGATCAAGGGTTGGGGACTATGGTAGATTGTGGACATTTTGAAATGCAACACATACTTTCTGAGTGGATAAAGGAGAAATGTATGTTTTTGATTTCTGGCTTTGCTGTACCTGTGTCAAAGTTTTGGTAAGACATACTAAGGTCGAACTCAACCGGACTAGATTTCGAGTTTTCCCACACATGGTGTTGATATAATTTGCCACTGGTAAGTGCTATTGAAAATCACACTGCTGATATTGTGATTAAAAGGAATGTTTAAAAAAATGGTTCACATTATCAAGAGTATCGTGATGGCTGAGCCCTGTCACCCAGCACTTTGGACTTTTTACAGAATACATTAGGTTTGTATATGTTGATTTGGTAAGTGTGAATTGCATCAAGGTTCTTTGTGGTCACTAGCAAATGATTTGTATTACCACAGTGAAAATCTGAAGTATTTACACAGTAATTACTAAATTTGTCCCGTTTGAAGGTAAATTTTCCCTTAAGTGTGTGTTTTCACTCACTTCCAACTTTAAAGGATGATTACTGTGGTATAGAATGTGGGCCATCAAACCACTCAACTCTTGTTGTTCAATTTTGTGTATATGGGAAATTCTTAGAGGAGACTTTTATAAATTCTATTTGAAGTGTATCGTGGACCTCATATTTGCTCGTTTTCACGCAATGAGAAGCCCAAATGTAGTAATTGACTGGCTGTAGAAGAGATTTTCCCAGATTTCTAAGATAAACTCCATTACAAATTCACACTATGGACATGGTTCAGGTGTCATGATTGTGAAATGAGTAGACGCTCGTTACGCAAAACGGTGCAGGTAAAACTATAACTGGCTGGTCCTGGGGTGTGGTGGAAGGCAGTCAGCTCCCAATATACTGCGGCTTTTATCTTCTCCTGCTCCTGGTCAGTATGAACATGCACTCTTTTGTTTCCTTGGCCATAGTCCTGCCAGCGTGTTCCCTGCTCACTCTTATTTTTTTCCCCTTCTTCTCCCCGACCCCCCCACCCCGACCCTCCAGCTGCCTACAAGCATGCAGACGGGAAGAAGATTGACGGCCGGAGAGTGCTGGTGGATGTGGAACGTGGGCGCACTGTTAAAGGATGGCACCCACGCAGGCTAGGTGAGACTCCTTTTAATGACAGAATATATGATGCAGCACAGCTAGAAGGAAATGGATCAATCATGGGAGCAGTTCCTTTTTCAGCCTTATATGTATATGTTTTGGGATCAAAGTTACGAGGGTGTTAACGGGAATTCATGTCTTCCATGTCTCACCTCAGTCAGATGAAGTATCTTCTTGCTTGTAGACCTGACCCCTTTATAATGCCTTGCCCATTCTGGAATTCTAAAAGATTGGACAATAAAAAGGCTCAATAGCATTCAATCTGCTTCTAGAACTGAAATGGCCGAAATACTTAACTAGAATTTCTTAACTGAAAAAAACTAGAATTTTTTTAATTACATTTTTTTTTTAAGGAAATAAAAATCTAACTATATACTACTGACCACAATCAGAAATGAAATTGAACTGATGTTCTATTCAGGTGGTGGACTGGGCGGCACCCGAAGAGGTGGAGCCGATGTGAACATCAAGCATTCGGGTAGAGACGACGCATCACGTTACGACGACCGCGGTCTTGGAGGGTGAGCGAGTTCGTGTGCCTCGACGTTCTGCAGAACGCACAGACCGAGAGTCTTAACAAGGCTTAACGAATGGTTCCAATAGAAGAACCCCGTCATCATTAAACTGGATATCTGCCCATGTCACTCATGCGGTTCTCTGATCGTTAATTTTCTTTTCAGGGAGCGTGAGCGGGAGCCACGAGAGCCCCGGGAGCGGCGGGAGCGCAGCAGAGAGCGGGAACGCGACAAAGACCGGGAGAGGCGGAGGTCTCGCTCCCGTGACCGCCGGCGCCGCTCGCGCTCACGAGAGCGTGAGAGGGAGCGCGTGCCCGGCATGCCCGTGGCGGTGCCCGTGGAGGAGAGCAGTGGGGGGGGCGGCGGCGGCGGCAGCAGGCGTCGGGAGAGGGAGCGCGGTGGGGCGGCCGGGGGGGGCCACAGCCACAGTAGGGAGAGGAGCCGAGACAGAGACAGGAAGAGACGCAGCCGTAGCCGTGACCGCAAGCGGGACCGCGAGAGGGGCAAGGGCGTGGACGGGGAGGAGGGCAGCGTGGGCCCAGGGGACGGCCCCGTGGGCGAGGCGGCAGACAGAATGCCAGAGGAGCCGGAGGAAGGGGTGGAGGGGCCGGACGAGCGCAGCAGGGAGAGGGATCGCGACAGGGAGCGTAGGCGCAGTCACAGGGACAAGGACAGGGACAGAGACAGAGACAGACGCAGGGGGGAGAGGGACCGAGACAGGGAGCACAAGAGGGAGCGTGGAGACAGGGAGAGGGGCGGGGGGGACCGCCGGGACGACAGGCACGCCTCCATGCTCCCCCGAGATGACACGGGGCCCCAGGATGACATGGGCAACGGGGATGAGGGTGAGGCCCCACCCCCCATGGAGGAGTACAGCCAAGATGGCATGATGATGGACCAGGAGTCTGTGCAGTCTGGGGAAGGATATGTCTCCAATGAGAACGGCTACAAGATGGAGGCCCAGGGAGAGGAGTACTGATTCCACCATCATGCTTGGTTTTTCATTTAAGAGACTCACTCCATCATTTGCAATCCACCGTTGTGTATGAAGAATGACACTGTATGCTCAACGGACCCTGGTTCAGGCCTCTACACCAAGTTTTCCATGTTTAGTTGCCTCTTATAATTTAGTATAGTTTGAATAGCAATAGCAGCAGTGGTATTGGCTACTTTCCCCAAATCAATGCCAGCAAATGTTCTGTGTTTTATTTTTTCCCCAAAAACAATTGTTTGGCATCATTATCAGGGCTCACCCTGTGTGCAATTGATTTAAAGCTTTTATAGGCTGAAGGTTGGAAATTGCAATTTGATTATTCAATTTAATCTAGATACTTAAAGAATGTCAAACTTCAAATGTATTACATGTACTACACGGTCGCAAGTGGACTAATTTTCCATTGTAAAACAAATTAGCTTTTTTTTTTTTTTTTTTTTTTGTAATTTTTTTTGTTCACTTAAAATAAAATACGATTTTCTAATTCATGACTCGTCAATTATTGCAACCACTACATAAGGAGAGGGATGAACGAATGACATTTCCTTACGTATAGATTGCGTAAATCCTGCCTGGTTCCAATGTTCTCCAGCAGAGTCGCACATCGGGACTCGCTCTGGTTTTCCGGGCAGGTTCAAGATCGCGACCGTAGCGCGCCGAATATAGATGGCGGTTTGATCAATTCGTAAGTCTTATTTTCATCTGAGACGCGGCCGGTTTCGACGAACGACCTCGCACACACCTCCGCCTTGGGATTCCTGGTCCAGACTGGAGGCTCCATGATGTCATCCTACTATCACTCCGGGAAGGACGTGGACATGGCCACCATGGCAGAGCCGCTCTGCCTGGAAAGAGGTGACTTTCAATTTAACGTTTTGTATTTATAACAACCAAAAGGACGCGTTTCTTAAAAAAAAAACAACCAAAAAAACCCTACAGGACATCTACGCCCCCTCGCCGGTCCGATGGCGTCATTGTGCGTTTTAACGACGTATTCGCTCTTGGAAGCGGATTAGTGGAGCGTTGAAGACTCGTTATCCCCTCGGAACATTTTTTTAAAATCTTTATTTAACAAATGACACTGAATAAACGATGTACTACGGTGTAGCTTAAACAACCAACCTCCGTTAATCCGTGTGTAGCTATGCGCTACCTGAATGGACGCACCGGGGGAAATTAAGCCTTTCCCCCTCCTCAGTTGATATATATACTGTATACCGCAAGTAAACCATTAATACGTGTTTTTTTTTTTAACAATTTTTTATTTGATTCAATGAAACTGGATGTCAACCATTGTATCGTAACAGCCTATCGATCATCATAATATAAATGTGGTCATAGGGCAGCGGTGTCGAAGAGACGGGGCGCGGGGGGCATGGATGTATTACAATTTAAAATGTATGGGGTTTCGCTTTCTCTCTATTGAATGGTCTATCACATTCAAGTTTGGGCGAGAATAGGGACATATGGCCATACCCTCAGTGTGCATTTCATTCATAGATACAATTTAACTGTATATAAATGACAGTGTTTGCGCTGAAAATTGGAATGTACCCATCACCCAGATATCATACAGACTTGTGGCTTCTACAGGAGCAAAAATAAATAAATTATATTTTCCTGTATATATATGCATAGCATAATATTTACGCAATTATTTATAAACGTTTCCAACCCTAACCCTAGCCAACTACAAAAACGACTTTTTGAATTCTGCGCCATTTTGTTATGCATCTTGATGCAATGGCCTCATGGGTAAAGTAGTTATATTATTATAAACCTAAAAAGGAACAGAAGGTACGGGTGAAAAACGGCATGCATGTGTTTCTAGGGCTTCATTTGGTCGGGGAATATAGCTGCGTTATACCTAAAATGAGATTCGCGCGCAGCTGTAATTGAGAAAATTCCATTTTAGAAGCCAGACCGATCTGGCTCCATTCCCTCCCTAACTTGACGTAACTGGACTTGCCGTCTCCCAGACGTGTGCCGGGTGATCGAGCTGTTGGACCGGCTGCAGCGAAGCGGGGAGCTGCCCCCTCCCAAACTGCAGGCCCTGCAGAGAGTCCTGCAGAGCAAGTTCTGCGCGGCCATAAGAGAGGTGGGTACCGAGTTTGGAATCCTGTCACATCATTACCTCCACTACCCATGTGGCCAGTGCGGCGAGGCGACCCATTCGTACCACGACACCCCATGGTAAACCGGTGTGGGAGCCACAGGTACCGCTGCACTAAGGTTCAGCCTCGTTTTCGTATGCAGTCTGTACCTTTTTGGGGATTAAGAAAGTCCCACTGTATCTTAAGTGGAATGCATCAATGAATAAGGGTTTGCGGGACTGTGAGATTCTTCAGATTCAAATTCTTCGATCGTAAGGCAAAAGTTTCCCTTGCAAATGCCAAACTTGCCGTTGAACTTGGAACAGGTGTGTTTTTTTAAACTTGTTTGGAATAACAACGTGATAATTCTGACGCTTTAAGTTCTCTGAAGCTAATTAAGGGTTTAATTATGATCCATGTCTCAACCATTTGCAGTGGTTACAGCCAGTAAGAACCTACTCTTTGCGTAGGTATGTCACCCAGCACCTCAAATAAGTGTTCACCACCACCACCTCCGTGTGCAGCACCCCCAAACCACGCTGTCCCACCCTCCCTCTTCAACGGGGCTTGGAATCAATTTTTGTTGTTTGGTACAAAAAATACCCAACATTTGACCCTTACAATTGGTTAAGCTTCTGCTGGAATTGCGGACGATTTATCTAAGATCTTGGATGGCAGCGATGTTTTCAAAGCAACAGAGTTGATCCAATCCCCGCAAACGATACTAGAACCACTAGAGTCCCGGTTAGACGAGCCTCCGCTCACAATGTGCCTCCGCATCAATGTCCACCTGCACCCATCCACCTGCCAAGTACTTAATATCACTCGCCCAACGCCTCTGAAAGCTTTCCCCAGACGTCTGTGCTCCTGTCTGGTTGAAGGGGTTTTACACTATATTGGACATCCGTGACATTTCAAGGAAAGTGGCATGTGTGTCAGCGCAAACTCCCCCCACCTCCTCACCCGACTGATCGGACGCCTTATGTTCGTTCAAATGGGTCCATTGGTTGATAGTTATGTAAGTAGCTTGTTGGAGTAGAAAAGCAACGCACCGATCTGGAGTTACCTGTTGCTAAAGTACTAATTTGAGCCTATTTGAAAGAATTGATGAAGACTGTGAAATTCTGTATGGAATCAACCAAAAGTAGCACACTGTGTCAGTTGGAATATTTTGCATGCTCCCTTAAACATTTTAATTCCAAAAAGTTTGTAAAACGGTGCTGAATGGTACTCAAAGAAAAGAGTCTGTGTGTTGCATGTCCACATTAACATGCCTGAAGTCAATTTGGCACTAATCCCAAGCACTATAACTGTATGTCACACACCATTTCTTTCTATATATATATCTGGTTGACCCATCCTCTTGCTCCCCTGGCCGCTGCATCCTCCCTGCAGGTTTACGAGCAGCTCTATGACACCTTAGACATCGTAGGAGGACCAGAAGTCCGCGCGCAGGCCACTGCCAAGGTATTTGCCGTGATCTTTTGGGGGTTTAACCCTAACCCTAACCCTGGCCCTAACCCTAACCCCAATAAATCGAACCCTCACCCATGAACATTTTTAAGTACATTTCCGCTACGTAAACTAAATCCATATCTATCCCTCTGGCCCAAAAAGGCAACGGTAGCGGCCTTCGCGGCCAGCGAGGGCCACGCCCACCCACGGGTGGTTGAGCTGCCCAAGACGGAGGAGGGCCTGGGCTTCAACATCATGGGGGGCAAGGAGCAGAACTCCCCCATCTACATCTCCCGGGTGATCCCCGGCGGCGTGGCGGACCGCCAGGGCGGCCTGAAGAGAGGAGACCAGCTGCTCTCCGTCAACGGGGTGGTGGGTCGCGCAGTTTGCAGTAGTGCAGTGGTGGTGATCTTAACCTCCACTTGAATGGTGTTATATTTGTTTTTGAAACGCTAAACCTTTTTCCAGGCGCGATGACCTAAGTACAGAAAAGGTTTAGTTTACTCCTTTACTCTTGCTTTTCCGACACAGTTCTTTTGGGATTTGTGTGTATTTCACGGCAATATACACAAACCCTAACCCTAACACAATTAAAACTAATGTCAGTTAATCGGCATAAACTACAGGGTTTTTTTGCATTTATTTAATTTTCACTTGTATATTTACTTTGCCAGATTTTCAGGGACGTGTTCCATCTGATTGTAAGTCGCTTTGGACAAAAGCGTCTGATAAACGACATAATGTAATATAAATGTGAACCAATGACAAAAGCCAGGAAGAGTTTACCCTGCATCAAAGTTATACCACAATTTAAAGGTATATTTAATATAGGTTATAAGTTATGTCAAGAGAAGTTTTTTTTGTGAGGGTTATGGTGCCAGGCTCAACTTGTATGATGAAAAAGATACATATTTATAATATTTGAAATGTCAGGGATTTTTTTTATTTATCCTGGTGAGGTACATTTGAAAGGTATTGAACTTTGACCCGTCACACAGAGGTGTTAGCTCATGAATATTAATTGGGGCAAGAATGTTCCCTGAGTTTTTGCGATGATTGAGAATCATTGTGGATAAGACAAAAAAACTATGTAATTTATGAGGGCTCATCGGCCATTTTGTGACCGCGCAGAGTGTGGAGGGGGAGCACCACGAGAAGGCGGTGGAGCTGCTGAAGGCCGCCCAGGGCTCCGTCAAGCTGGTGGTACGCTACACACCCAAGGTGCTGGAGGAGATGGAGGCGCGCTTCGAGAAGATGAGGAGCGCCCGTCGACGCCAGCAGCACACCAGCTACTCGTGAGGAGGCTTTTTTTTCCAACTTCTTTTTATGCAGCGGGTCTACTACGTATACTGTAGTTAGTGAAGCAAGAATGATTTGTTCGTAGTGAACCATCCAGCTGCTGGCCTGTGCGCAACACACACACACACACACACACACACACACACACACACACACACACACACACACACACACACACACACACACACACACACACACACACACACACACACACACACACACACACACACACAGACACACACGAATGATTGCACCTGGACATGAGCTCTCACACACACACGCACACCCCCCCCATAGAACTGTGATTATTATTATTGTTATGGCCTACGTATAGATGAAGTACGAATGATTTGTTTGTAGTGAATGATGTGGAAGAAATTCTTCCGCAATGATCGGTGAGGTTAATCTGCCCGCTACAAGAAAACAAAACCGAGAATATTCAAGATTATTTACTCTTTAGAATAAAGAGAAAGGTTCAGTACTGCTCCAAAGCAGTGTTCAGACCAGTCTGATCTCATTTCTGATCAAGAGACCTTTATACAACAACAGAGGGTGTGGCTTAGGTCAGAAGTCATTTACAAGTCTGTGTCCCTCAACTGTCTCCCTGGATGCCAACCTCAAACAGTCAATTCACAGGAATTTGTAAATGACCTGGCAGACGCAGATTACAATCCCTGACAATGCACCTCTAGGCTCCCCTGGGGTTATTCTTCATCTCCATACAAGGTAAACAGGACGAAATGTGATCTGGTTCTTTCATGTTATAATTGACATTGTAGAGAGAATGAACATTTCTCTTTACATAAAGTTGGAGGGTTCCTGAGAAAACAGAGACAATGTTTTGAAAAGACTCCCCCTCTGGAGGTAGAGGCCTTTGTCCTCATTCAATATAAATGATCGTAAGCATTTTTCTCTCACAATGAACAACTCTTTACTAAGTGACTCATCAAAAACGCTATCTCAAAAAAATAGTCAAACCTTTCATTATTGTGAAACTTAAGCTTGCCCTGAGCTGCTACTCTGGCTGGGACTGATGAATGAGATCAATAAGGGCAGCGTTGCAATTTTGATCTTGCAACACAAGAGCTGGGTTCCATACATCCATGTTCCATACAGTACGTAAAGGTACAAAAACAGCATTTAAAAACTGCTTCTCTTTTGTTTCCTTTCCCAAACAGATCTCTGGAGTCCCGGGGCTAGCCCCCAGCACGGCACCATCCACCTCAACAACCCACCCACCTTACTGCTGTTCTCCAGTGAGAGGAAAGACCTTAGCAAAAAAAGAAAATGATAAATATATTAATATATATATACCAAAGTAGCCAACCAAGACCTGTTAACCCACTAGGTATTTATGTTTATGAAGCCATTACAATTTAGATGTTTGTGTGATCTCCCCCTCCCTCTCGGCCTCCTTCCCCTAGGGCGGCTCTGTTTTGACTGTCGTCTATGCGTGTAGGTGTATAGCGTTCGGATTTCTCATAGCGCGTTTACTTTTTATATTGTGATGCGAGATTACACCACTCTGGAATACTTTTAGTTGCACGCACCGCCTGGGTCATGGCAGTGCAGTGAAGTTAGCCTCATAATGGTGTTATTGTGGACCCCCCGTCTTATCACATCACATAACCGCCGCCCCGCTGTGGCTCACCATTCGCTTGTTTGGGGTGAAACGAGGGATCTGATATCAGTGGTAGGGTAGAGGGACGACTTAAGACTCTCAGGAGTCGTTTATCAATGTGTTTATTTGTTTAACTTATTCATGAAATAAACTATAACTGCGATGAAGTTCTCTTATTTTTTCTCCATCCATTTTTTTATGAAAGCCTCGAACTTGAGAAAGTGGTGTTTTCACATGACAAGAAAAAGATAACAGGTTCTCAAAGCAAGACTCATTTGTAGATCTATACTAAATTATATTTTTTTATATTTGATTAAAAATGTTTATTATATACAAATAGTTAAATGAAGAAAATTGCTATTATCTCTCTAATAAAAGATTAAGGCTGGTTGTTTTTGAAACCATCCACTCAGGGCATCGATCCCAGTACTAAAAACAGTGAACAGTAAGTTTCAGCACCACAGACAGCGACACCCCATAGACTGGCGCCCATTCATGGCTAGTGAGAGTAACGACTCTAAAAACCTTTCACCTCAATTATGGATTCCCAAAGAGGCCAAAAGTCAGTAATAGGCTTAAAATATTATTCAACATGACAATAAATAATACAGTGTGTTTAATTTAAATCTATTTGATTGATTTCCTTTGAGTAAAATCAGTGGTGGAAATATAGTAAGATTTAGATATTTCACTCCCTTGTTTATCATTTGCAAGCAATTTTATTTAACTCTTCACTTTTCCTAATTTCCATGGCACTACCAGATGTTAATCATTTTGCTATTTTCCAATTCCCTTGTTGCTCATATTATTATGAGAAAAGTTTGTTTATATATCTATATAAACATCACACACATACATACATATATATACACTATATACACATATACACACACGGCTCAACAGTTCCGGATGTTTCCATTCAAACGAATGAAAACAGCATGAAAAAGTGCTGCTATATACAGTGTGCTATATTCATCTATATACAGCTCCTTGTTAGAGAACAGCAAGTTGTGCAAAAAGTACTGAAACATTGAACAGTTGGACATGTGCATTCAAAAGTTTAGAGAAGGTCAAATTAAGTTCACCTGTAAAGGTTATAGTGCATTTTAGGTTCATCCTGAAATTTCACCCGAAAGCCGAATATCCCTAACTTTTTGTGAGCAGTGTATATGTATATATATATACAGATACACATATATAAACACACACGCACACACACACACACACACACACACACACACACACACACACACACACACACACACACACACACACACACACACACACACACACACACACACACACACACACACACACACACAGAGTGCTGATTGGGTAATTATGGGTTATTTTAAATATTTATGATGCGCCCGACATGACTCCCCTCCTTCCTACTGACAGTAAATCTGTGCATCATGTGTTTGGGTCATTCTTAGATAGAAAACATCACTGACAGATAGATCACTGACATCCACGTAAAGGTAGCCGGAGTATAATGTAAATGTATGATGTATCTTAACAAATATATAGCGATGCGCTATGTATTTACATATATGACATCCGCTCCATGGTTTGAAAGTAGGCAATGAACTAAAAAGTCAGAGCAGACAAGGATATATATATATAATTTTTGGAAAATATTCTTTATTGAGATCAACAAAAAGGTCAGTTGGGTTGTTGTGTATTAAATTCAGTGAAAATAAAAGACCCTAGTGGTAATGCAAGTTCCTCCATCAGTGAGAAACCATAGAATCCGTCAAGCGTGATACGGTACAGGTATATTAAATGTTGTATATTAAAAGTTTGTAAATAAACACTACTCTGTTTTAGACTTTCATCAACAATTTCATCTCACATTTCATCTACAATTACATCTCACTCAGGTCTGATCCATTACAGTGACAGATTCTATAAACGCCCTCCCCTACCCCTCAAAAAACATCATTACTTTACTTTACTTCACTCATGTCAACATTGGAGCATGGTGAGTTGTCATTTGAACCTGTAAAAAATAATACTTCATTAACCACTACAAACATCTCAAATGCAACAAAATATATTTAAGATAGAAAACAAACAAACAAAATCATTTTGAACACAGAACTGACCCAAGAAATTAATTTACGATACTTTCTACTTGACATGTGCTTGAGAGCAATATGCTTCCATTCCGTGGACCATCAGATCAACACCATCAGCCACAACATTAAAAGCACTGACAGGTGAAGTGCATAACATTGATCATCTTCTTCCAATGGCATCTGTCAAGGGGTGGGATGTATTAGGCAGCAAGTGAACAGTCAGTTATTCAAGTTGATGTGTTGAAAGCAGGAAAAATGGGCACGTGTACGATCTGAGCGGCTTTGAAAAGGGCCAAATTGAGATAGCTAATGCTAAAAAATGACAGGTCTTGTGGGTGTTCCCGGTATGCAGTGGTTAGCACCTACCAAAAGTGGTGTACCAAAACGGGTGAACGGGTGAACCGGTGACAGGGTCACGGGTGCCCAAGGATCATTGATGCATCTGGGCAGCAAAGTCTTGCCCGTCTTATCCGATCCCACTGAAGATCTACTGTAGTACAAATTGCTGAAAAAGTTGATGCTGCTATGATAGAAAGGTTGTCAGAACACACAGTGCATCACAGCTTGCTGCGTATGGGGCTGTGTAGCTGCAGACCGCTCAGAGTGTCCATGCTCTCCCCTGTCCACCACCGAAAGCACCAACAATGGGCATGTGAGCGTCAGAACTGGACCATGGAGCAATGGAGGAAGGTGGCCTGGTCTGATGGATCATGATTTCTTCTACATCATGTGGATGGTCACATAGGGTCCGGGTCACTTAGGGTCTGATCTGATCGAGCATCTTTGGGATGTCCTGGAACAACAAGCCCGATCCATGGAGGCCCCACCTCGCAACTTCCAGGACTTAAAGGATCTGCTGCTAACGTCTTGGTGCCCGATACCACAGGACACCTTCAGAGGTCTTGTGGAGTCCATGCCTTGACGGGTCAGATCTGTTTTGGCGGCACAAGGGGGACCTACACAATATTGGTGGTTATTAGTGGTGGTATAATGTTGTGGCTGATTGGTGTACATGGAGGTGTCTTTGCCAGGTTAATACAGGTGTAGCTTAGAAGTTAAGGTATGGATTTGTTCCATTTAGGTCGGTCAGAATACCAGTAAATACTGTACTCGACTGGCCTCCATTAAAGGTGCAGTGTGTAGAATTTACGGAGGAGACTTGGCAGAAATGGAATATAATTTTCATAAGTATGATTTAATTAATGTATAATCCCATGAAAATAAGAATCATTGTGTTGGCATGACCTTAGAATGAGCCATTTTTATCTACATCGGGAGTGGGTACGCTTCATGGAGGCCGCCATGTTGCACCGCCATGTTTCTTCTACAGTAGCCCAGAACGGACAAAGCAAACACTGGCTCTACTCTAGAGAGGGCCTTTTGTGTTTGTCGCAAGTTTCGCAGCCACCGTCTCTTCCACGGAGGCTGCCATGTTGCGGGCTATGGGGGTTGCGATATGCAACTTCACCGCTAAATACCACTAAATTCTACACACTGCACCTTTTAATTAAAAGAAAAAGATAGAAAAAATAGCATACATATGCAGTGCATACTCTCGTCAGTTGGGGGCAGCAGTGCGCCAGAAAACCATGACAACGCAATTACCGCTTTTAGTTTAATGCAACCTATGTTTACCCAAACACAAACTTTTTAATTGTACATGATCACGCCCATGTTCCAAGGTAATCCCAAGTTGGCACTTAAAAATAAGTCTGATAACGTGGCAAATAGTGTACAAACAACAATTGCTGTGACTTTGTTTTCATTGAAAAACTGTTTTTGTATGTGTGTGTGGATTGGAATCATTATGCTGTCTAAACCAAATTACTCCAAAATGTATTTAAATTGTTTCACAGTCGCAACATAAGCACAGAGAAATGATCCTGTTTCATGCATTTATCTTGGATTTAAGAAAAGTTCGAAAATCAAATAGTCAAACATGCAAAAAAAAAAAAAAAAAAAAAGGAAAAAGTTTGGACCTATTAAATAGTTTGTAAACAAAACAGAAAAATGGAGGCACATGCTTTGAGAAAATGTCACATTGTTTTGTCTCTGGCATGTTTCCCCCGTAGGACAATTAAGATATAGCGAGTCAAAATTGAATTATCTTTAAATAATTCTATTTCTTGGGGCGGGGTGACCAAAGCATGGGGTTCTGT
This sequence comes from Zeus faber, assembly GCF_960531495.2. Taxonomy (NCBI): domain Eukaryota; kingdom Metazoa; phylum Chordata; class Actinopteri; order Zeiformes; family Zeidae; genus Zeus; species Zeus faber. The sequence goes on from NC_137205.1 coordinate 7,024,880, forward strand.
TTGACGCAGTGGTTTAAAAACAAATAAATACCTTTTTAAGTTTAAGTTTTTAAATAAAAAAAATCTTCCAACACAATATCATAAGAGCAGAAACAAATAAATCATAATTTCATTCCGAAGTTTGTCTTAAAAAAAAAAAAAAAAAAAAAAAAAAAAAATCACAGCACAGCATTGGTTCCTTTTCACCATCAAAACATGAGTCACAGGATAAAAGTCAGTAACACCATGAAATAAACAAAACAAATCAATCAGAGAGTTAAAATCCTACACATCGTATCTTGACTACACCTTCACACTACACTTCCAGTTTGCTACTAGGCTTAACATATCGCTTTTCCTCTTTTTTTCCTCCTTTTTTAAAATGTATTAAATTATATTTTTATGACTCATATTCTGAGAAAGATTGTTGTTTTTTTGCGTGTGGCATTTACCTGAACTATACATAAAAAGCAAATATGTACAAGCTAAACTCCTGGAACTATATAGCTTAACTGTGTCTGAAGCAGGTCCATTTGCAATCAGTGGTTCTTAAATATTCCCTGTGAACAGAGATAAAAGCATTTTTAATATTCCCAATTCTCAATTCTTTTTTCTTACCATGGAACCTCCGATATGTATTGTCCATTTTAATGTTAGGATGCTTAATTTGAATTGATTGCGCTCATGGTTGATACAATTGGGTTATGGCGCCAATAGGTGGCAGCATTGGCCATTGACAGCAGCGTGAACGCGTATTCATTTGCGTTTCCGGAGCACCAGGTACATGAGGCCGCTGACGAGGGTCATGGGAAAGCTGACCCAGGCCAGGATGTAGGAGGAGCTGTAGGAGCCTGTCTTCAGGTTGCCCACGTGGAAGGTGTCCTTCTGGGCCGTGTAGACGGACGCAGCCACCATCACGCACAGAGCTGGGGGTGGGGGACGGGGACGAAAAGAAAATAATGTTGGAAAGAATGTCTGCGGAATGGCTGATTGGAAGGTGACAGTGCTCGTTATAATGTCTTCCAGCTTTTGTCTTTCCACTCCATCCCAGGGACCATTTCAGGAACTTAAGCTCCTGGGGCTTAGGAAGCATCTGGCGGCGAGTTTGGAGTACTGAACAAACAATTGCGATTTATTTTTAATATTGCTAAATATTTACAAATTAGTATTATCTCTGTGTTCCTAAGTGCTGTGCGGGGGAAAAAATAATAACAATCTCTAACTCCACTGATGCTAATTAATACCTAGAGGGTTCCTAGTTTAGCTGGCTGTCACTGTGATATACAGTGGTTTGATGCTACCGTCAAAATGTAGTTATTGTAAGTCTTTCAGGTTCCCGGGTCAGAAGGTTCCAGGCCTAATTCGTTCCTCATTGAGTTCCTGCATCTTGTTGGGGATAGAGGCTTATATGTGTAAAAATAGTATTTAGTCAAGGGATAAACTTTTACTCTATTACCGATTTTTGTCTGCCGTATGGCTCCTTATTATGCCGTATCCTCCTAAATATTATTATGAATAATGATATATTTAATATGATCCAGTATAACGTAAACTAAAAATATCTCCGACCTAAGCCACTTTAAATGGTTCCTTAAATACACTTCAGGTACACGTCAGCGTTTATCTTGCTGAATACCAAGATTTAATGGTATTGAGGTAAATACACCTCAGAACCTTAGGCCAGACTTTATTTGACAGAGTGTGTGTGTGTGTGTGTGTGTGTGTGTGTGTGTGTGAGAGATCATATCCAGGGTGTAACCATTTTCTTGCCTACCAGCCCGAATGCATGTCTTTTGCACAGTATGAGTGTAAAATATCTACTACTACTAGTGTGTGTGTGTGTGTGTGTGTGTGTGTCTGTGTGTATATTGCTCACAGGCCAGCAGCTGGATGATGGCGGTGAAGACGAATCTCTCTCCCTGCTTGAGCCTGAACAGCTGCAGGATGAAGACGAAGAAGCCTACGCAACAGAGGATGGTCGCCAGGATCATGGCGGCCTGGACCGCCTGCAGGTAGGCTGGTGGGGGAAAAACATTATCAAGTTGAAAAAACAACATTTAAAAATGTCACCTTAATTTGAGGATAACAGAGACATGTAAAGCCAAAGAATGGGAAACATCAAATAAATTGATTTTATTCACATTTCAGAAAGTGCTGGCGTTATTAAACCCTAATCGGTTACGAGCACACACACCACATCTGTCACACTGCCGATCACATCTGTGACATTTGTTTCGAAAACAAGACGGCAGAGGAATCGAGACAGTCAAGAGACTTAATGAGAGTGGAGTGGAAACTCATGTCCCTACGTTTCTCGCACCCTCACACAGTTGTTGTACCTGCGTCAGACGTGTGGCTCTTGGCCACAGAGTAGCAGGTTTCGTTACAAGTGTACCACAGGTCCGAGTAGATCACGTTATCCCCTGACGTGGACACCATCCACCATGCCTACAGGAGAGAGAGAGAGAGAGAGAGGGGACACAGTATCTCAATCCCAACTTGGGTTATCCAGATGTGTGTGGCGTCCTCATCAGTTCATTCAGTCGAACACGTTTAAAGCGCTCACATTGTGTATGGTGGCCACGAAGAGCAGCACGGCCGAAGCCAGGTGGAAGAGGATGATGAGGGCGAGGATGACCAACATGTCGGCCTGTGCGTTCCGTCTTGACCGGACTCACTTGTCCTGCCAATCCGACAGGGGACGCAGCGCTTCGGTGTAGACCTAGACACACACAAACACACACACACACACACACACAGACACACACGCGCACACACACACACACACAGACACAACATGTTTGTTATGAAAGGCCAAATATGTGACTGTGGCCGCCCAGGGGGGGGAGGCTCAGAAAATCTACCGAAATCCTCCTCAGCCCTGAACCCACAGAAAATGAGGTGGATGTGTGTATATATATCGTAGAAGAAAGCCATCCTGTCTGCAACCAATTTGCATACATATTTCCAAACAACTGTAAAATAAAATAACTCACGTTAATGATATAGGCCCCAAGAATATTTACACTTTAAAAAGTCTTGCCTCAAATGACTGAAAATGACCGACGTTCCAATGATGCATGTGTACAATGTAGTGTATACTTAACAGTACATACTATAGTACGCGGGAAGACAGTATTTACTCTAAAGTGATTGTGAGCCCCAGTCTAGACATTGATTTGAAAGAGCTGAAGAAATAACTTGTTGACATGAAAGGGATGAAAAAATAAAAGGAGTGGGCACCTGTATTTAACTTGGGTCTTTGGTGAGATGATGACATGAGAGGGAATAACCAGCGGCAGGAGAGTTTGTATTCAGGCTGGATCGTGTTGATTCAGTTTTCATATTCATAATATTCATTCATTCAAACCAAGTATTTCAGACTCTTAAACTCCTGTGCTGTGTTTGGTTGATTGCAGGTTAGATTTAGTGTGTGTGTGTGTGTGTGTGTATGTGTGTGTGTGTGTGTGTGTGTGTGCACGCGCGCAACAATCCAATCAATACAACCTTTTTCAATACAAACCCCAATTGTTTTGAATGGCCATTCCCATGTTATGATACGCAAGGCGCGCACACACACACACACACACACACACACACACACACACACACACACACACACACACACACACACACACACACACACACACACACACACACACACACACACACACACACACACACACACACACACACACACAAAACCAGTCAGCAGAGGAATTAGGCCCCTCCACAGTCACAGTAAAACCAGCCTTGTTCCGCCAACAGGAAGCCCTGTGTGTGTGTGTGTGTGTGTGTGTGTGTGTGTACACATGTGCATGTGCGGTTAAACCAGCCCCCTGTCTGGGTTTGGGGGGGGGGGGGGGGGGGGGGGTATGTTGACTGAGAGAACACATCAAAACGTAAGAGAACTGTGCACTTTGAGCCACAAGAGACAGGGTTTATTGTTGTTTCTGGAAGTAAACAGTAGTTACAGTCTTGGCCAGATGCTCCAGACGAAACGAAGCACCTAGAGGCGGTTTATGTTCCACAAGGGCTGGACTTTTCTAAAGTGAGATGCCATGTTTACAGTGACCGATACACTCCCTCAACTCACACAAGGACGTTAGAGATGCAAAATGAACAGATTTATCGTAATTTTGTCAATATGCGATCGGCCCTTTGGCTTACACAAGAATATGGCATTCCAACATGGTGAAGCGAGTCAAAGCATTATAAAAATCAATGAATAATGTATCGTTCTAACAAATAGGCCAAACAACCAGTTAAAACTAACCCTAACCCAAAAAGAGCATTTCGACGGCTGACTTCATTCATCATCGAGTCCGCCTGATAACAGCATAAATTTAGATCGCTTTCGTCTCAAGTAATTTGAGTGTTTGAGAGTTAATGTTTTTTTTGTATTTAAAATTTCAGTTGTAATTAATGATAATTACATCCAGAAGGGCAATGAAGCAACGAAACGTCTCACTTTGAATTTTGACACAAGAGTGGGGAGCACCAGCTCTAACAAAATCTCCTAGACAGGTGTAGGTATGCATTCCCATGGGCACACACACACACACACACACACACACACACACACACACCCGCACACACACCTCGATGCTTTGCGGTGGTCTTTGTGGGGGGTAGAAGGAATGAAGGAAACCCCACAGGAGGGCCACATGGAGGAGAGGAGCGCAGGAAAGGAAGAGAGGACGCACGCACCAAGTACACACATGTGCACACTTCTAGTCTTCGCGAGAATGTTCACTGTAGGTTCATAGCAACAGAACAAACCTCAACTGGAAGGTTGAAGGGAAGAGAGGGAGGCTGCTCTTAAAGGACGGGTTGGCAGTTTTTCGGCCCACGGCATATTAAAATGTCGGTTCCCATTATTTATAACTGTTCATAGCACAACCTCCATGAACACTTGACTATTGAGAAACACACCACTATGCTGCAGCTTCTCACCGTGCTTAAATGCAGTCCAATGGGGCAAATGTTTAAGCCCTAAAAACAAATTAAATCTCCTTTTCCAATGTGAAACTCACTTTGCAGTCACACATGACATTTTTGAGGATGCTTTGAAAAACAGTAATATCAAGTTTTATATAAAACAAATTTTGAAATTGCTTAATATCATCCAAATCATTGGCTAAGCTTACCTCTCTGCTGCTGCTTCTTACTGTCCAATGGGGCAAATATTAAATATGTTATAAACATGTCTAATATCCATTTTGAGAACTGGAAACACATGTGTTTCTTTGTGTGTTCTTTGCTTCCAAAGTGTAACAGCTTAACAATTTTTTGCATTAAAAGTGCAACATTGGCTACAGCAGTTTGCCAGTAGAAAGAAACACAGTTTCCTGTTACCAGCCAAAACAGCTAATTTGCATAAATACAGAGGAGTCAACAAAACCCTGAAAAACCTGAGGAAATGCATAATTTGCAAGCATTCTTGTTCGGTATAACTTATAAAGAATGTCTGACTATAATGTTTTTGAAAAGGCTCAAACATATGCCCCATTGCATTACATTTAAGCTGCAACAGAGTGGTAAGTTTCGGTGAGGTTGTGCTATGAACAAATATAAATGATGGGAACTAGCATTTGAATAAGGCCTGGATTGGAAAAACAGCCAACCTATACGTTAAGGGAAGAATTGGGGGAATGATTGGGGTTGGGGTGACTAAGGTTACCGAGGTAACCCCAACCTGGTTAAGGGTCAAAGGAATGGCTTGGAATGAGCGCTTGTCTGATTCATAAAGCAGTCAGAATGGGCATATCAGCAGTGGAAAACAGAGGCGTTGGTGGATGGTGGTGGTATTTTGGTAAACAGCGTTCTGTCTGCCTTAGTGTGGAGAACCCAGCATGCCCCGACTTCCTCATTACGGCGCAGCATTCGTTTGCAGACAGACAGACACACGGTTAGAAATACAGACATGCCTCCCCTCCACTCAGCCTTGTAATGGGCCCGGGGGCTGTGTGTGTGTGTGTGTGTGTGTGTGTGTGTGTGTGTGTGTGTGTGTGTGTGTGTGTGTGTGTGTGTGTGTGTGTGTGTGTGTGTGTGTGTGTGTGTGTGTGTGTGTGTGTTCTGACCGGTGGAAAACGCTGACTTTTTCATGTCTTCTTTTTTTTTTGTCTTTTTTTTTTTTTTGTCTTTTCATGAAACACAAATCCACAGACTTAACAGGGCCTCAAAATCTCGGTCTCTATCTCGCCCCTGCTCTCTCTCTAGGTCTTGTTCTCTTTTCATTCAAAAAGCCCGTGGAAAAAAAGGGGGACGGGACAGAGGAAAAGAGGGGACAACTCCATTAGACATCAAACGTCCGAGAACAGAGATGGGACTCTCCCTATAATATGCCATCCCCAAGTCTTTATTTCCAGAAGGGATTCATTTGCAGTGATATTCGGTCTTCTGTGCTCTATTTTTATTTTTTATTTTTAAGCTCGACCCCCTGCCTAAAACTGACCTGAACCAAATGCCGGGGAATAGGGCTTGGAACCGCCAAAACAGTGGCTTGTCACCCCCAAACAGCCTCTCCCTAACCCTATTTCGCCCAATGCCTTCCTTTGCAGCGCTTAAGTGAAACGCATCTGTTGTCAGTGGTGGACGGGAGCTGACCACGAAAACAAACACAAGGATTGAAATGCCTGAGTAATGAAGCAAAATGGTGAAATGCACTTTTTTCCTTCATATCCAGACAACTCATCTCAATTCATTCATAATAAATGTTCATATACACGGAAAGGACATACAGGCTTCAGCATCCCCATGCCTCACTCAAACTACTGTCATGAGTATTCTAGAAGAAAAGCAACTATTTATTTTCGAGAGTTTGACAATTTGAACTATTTGCAGAGCTGTGGTTAGTAAGCTGGTCATTTAGGATACCTATTTCATAACTTCAACCTCGGCGATACAAAAATAAAAATTAAAGCTTTTTTTTCATGGTGATTGGGAAAAAAAGGGGTGGGGTCATTTTGTTACGGCTTTTAACTCAGTAGTTTTGGAATAAAACAAGAAATTGGGAATTGAAAACAAGATGTGTTCAGGGAGGTATCAGCCCTACTTACTGTATGTCCTTATACCTCAAAAACCAAGCGTACACTTAAATGCATATGCTACTTTAAAAATCCCCATCCGCTGACCAAGGTGTCATCTAGTGTGTGTGTGCGTACGTGTACAAAACAATAATTGCCATCCTGTCTTAATTTTAGAGAAAACACAAAAGGCAGCTCATCTCTGGAGTGAAGCCAATGACCAAAACAAGCCTTTGTTTGGGACAGAGCGTACGCACGCACGCACTCACCACACACGCATGCACGCACGCACACACACTAAACAGTAGTCAGCAGCTGCGGTCGACCTTTTCCCCCTCCTATCTAGGGTGTGTTAGGGAGGAAGATACACTCCTTTTAACTCCAAAAGGTCTACAAAACGGGGGACCCAGACAGGGTGATACCTTGACATTAATATTCTGTGTCTTTCAGTGCCATCCCATTGCCCTGGCATAAAGCTATGCCATTTTTTGGTGACACAGTTTTGCCGTCCAAATAAAAAAAGCTGTACCTCAATGCACAGACGGACACAGCTCCTCAATGACCGAGCGCCGTACGGCGTAGGGAATGCTAAAACATTCCCCTTAGAACATTTACCCGCCTTTTGAAGATCGATAGATAGATCATTCTAAAATTGTCGCGATTCATCGCAGCGAGGGGAAAGAAGGCTCCGTCTGACAGAGCCACTGAAACAGAGGAGCTATGAGCAGCCAGGGGTGGGTTGGGGCGGGTCGGGGGGCAGTGTTCGGGCAGTTTGTGGCGGGAAGCCAAGATGCAGATGAAATCCCCAAATATCAGGAATGTCGGCCCTGACAGAGAGAGGGAGAGGGAGAGAGAGAGAGAGAGAGAGAGAGAGAGAGAGAGAAAGAGAAAGACGGTCATTACTGTAGACGACGCGGCCTATCCAACTTTGTACAAATGAAAGCAATGTAGTCGCCTTCAATGTGGAAGAAAGATCTACATTTAGACTTTAGCACAGTGTCGCTGATTCTGCTTCTAAACCCAAGGCTGTCATTTGGAGGGAAAGAAAGATAGACCGAAATTTATTCAGGTAGAGCGCCCGATCGATTGATCACCAGATCGACATCTAACTGCAGGCACTGTTATGTAGACTTAGGACTCTATCATTGTGTGTGTGTGTGTGTGTGGGGGGGGGGGGGGGGGGGTAAATTGCTTATTCATTCATTTCAGGAGACTGTAAAATGCACAGCTCAAAACACTCAAACACACACAAACAAGATGACTTTCATGTCCAATGTCACACACTATTCCTCTTTTTGCGTGTGTGTGTGTGTGTGTGTGTGTGTGTGTGTGTGTGTGTGTGTGTGTGTGTGTGTGTGTGTATGTTTCACGACATTCCAAGGGTGACGGGAGTGAGTAATGACTCCCACATGGTATAAGGGGGAGAGGAGGAGTGTGGGAACACCAAAGAGAAGGAGGGGGAGACGGAGACGGATAGAGAAACGGAAGGTTTGGCCTTTTTGACGCCCTCTTGCTCCTCGCCTCCCCTCCGCATCTCCCTTGACCAGTCTGACCCTCAGCGGTTCCATTCATCCATCAACCTGTTCCTCCTTCCCTCCCCCTCATCCTGCTCCTCCTCCTCCTCCTCCACCTTCCATATAGTTCTCTCCATCACTCCACCCCGTGTCTTGTTAAGGGAAACCTTTTGTCCGTTGATTCTTTTAACCCCCTCTGCCAAACATACTCCTATTGGCTGTCGCACACCTCTTTTTATGACCCAAGAGGGTCCGGTCCACCTGATGGGGTTGGACCTCTACCTCCAGCACAATTAATTTTTCCTTCCTTTGTTTGTTTGTCTCCTGTTGACTTTCATCTCCACTTTGCACTTGGGAGAAATACTGCACCGCAAGGCACAGGCTGCAGTTTCATTCCCTTTTAGACTTGCTGACTATGCAGCGTCACACTTAAGATTTTTGCCTTCGACCTCGTGACCAATGTGCTGCTAATTGAAGGGAATCCAGCTTCGTTGCGCGGATAGAACCAACTCCAAAACATACCGGAGAACAACGAGGATGTCGCTGTCGGATTGCCGAGGACCGTTACTGGTTGCTTTGACGCTTTTTAACAAAGGGAGAAACATTTGCTGGAGAAAGCTGTGACTGTAAAGAAGAGGCCAAGAAGGGGGGCGCGGAGGGGCAGTACCTCTATTCGCCTTCATCCAGTTCACCTCCTTTTATTTCCACTTGTAGCTGAAGTGCACAACTTGGCTCTTGTTGATTCTTTCCACAGTTGTTGGTATTACTCCACAGGGGGAAAATCCTTAGTTCCATCTGCACCCCCCCCCAGGAATAAATGCAATCGACTACCAGGACTATTTCCCTTTTCCTTGTACAAGGGGAAACATATTGGGGAGTAATGGAACATTTAATTAAGGTTTCTGGACAGTCTCTTCCCCAAATCTAGGCCAGACGATCATATGAGGAATCTCTCTGGAGCCTACTTTGGAAGGACTTTCAGACTTTCTTTGCTAGACAGTGTTGTAACATCCCGATCGGTCCGGGTCTCTAGTGGTGTGTGTGTGTGTGTGTGTGTGTGTGTGTGTGAACCACATCATGAGATTTATACTTACAAGATCATTTTAAGTTCCAACATATAAAATAAATATAACCAAACAGCTATATATATATATACCCTTTGTCAAAAAATAAAACACATTCATTGGACTTAACTTTCTTAACCTTTCTTTATTTATCAAATTCCAACCAAGGGCAAGATGGGCCAATTCTCATCTGTTTTCCCCACTACAGTGTAAAACACCGCTCTTTATCTGGAAAACTAGAAATGGTACAAACATGGCAGACAGCGCTCAGCTTATATGAACTGATCGACGAACTTGACTCACTTCTGCTTCTGCCAAGTGCGTAAAACCAGAAGCTGTTCCCCATTGCGAACACAAGGGGGCGACCTTGACGAACTATAACCAGATCGAACCGAGGGGGTGTGGGAATAACTTCGCAGTGCGTGGGGGAGATGGCAGCTGTCTTTTTAAACAGTTATACTGCGGGGGAAAACCCCCCCCAAAAAACAAACAATAATAAAAAAATTGTGTGTATATGTATGTATGTATGTATGTATGTATGTATGTATGTATGTATGTATGTGTGTGTATATGTACCACCACCATCCTCCCACCGCACTTCACGTCCATGCAAAATAACCATCGTTCTAGAGTCCTATCCCAAAACGCACAACAATACAATGCACGTCACATATCTCAAGAGGATAAACAAACAAGAAAAACAAACATGAGGAAATACACAGGCTCCGCTTCACACGAGAAAAACCAAAACAAAAGCCCTACCAACCCTATCCCAACAATACAGCGCTCAAAACCCGAAAGCAAAAGTCAAAAAAAAAAAGCCAGTGAACTCACCGAAATTCAGGTGCAATGGAAACCCACGTTTGTTTTCCGCGTAAAGGTGGTGGAGAGGGAAGGAGAGAGAGAGAGGGAGGGAGGGAGGGAGAGGCGGCGGTGCCGAGGGAGGAAACGGGGACGAAGCGGCGGCTCGGGGCTCCCAGTAGCTCCTAAAAAAAAAAAAAAAAAAGTTGGAAGGTGGGCGTTCACGATGCGCGTTCACGATGCGCGTTCACGATGCGCGTCCACTGCCCCGGCCGACGCGAACCCCAGGCCTCGAGTGGTGGGTGTGGTTTTATATTTGAATGGGATGGGATGGCAGGAGACGAGGGGTGTGTGTGTGTGTGTGTGTGTGCCTGCGTGCGTGCGTGTGTGTGTGTTGCAGAGAGTGGTCAGCTAGAGCGTAGACAGAGACAGTATTATTATAGACCGAGACAAAAGCAGTCTATCAGTTTTTAATGAGAAAATCCGAAACACTAAAGTGTGTGTGTGTGTGTGTGTGTGTGTGTGTGTGTGTGTGTGTGCGTGTGCGTGCGTGTGTGAGAGAGAGAGAGTCAGAGACATTCAGGTTTGGTAAAACAGGTAAAATCTCTACTTTTTTTCAAAGGAAATGCTGAAAAACACAAGACAATTTGCAGACGCGTTCTCGTGGTCTGGTAGCATGTGACAAATAGATTCTGATGTTGCCACGTTGCATGGCATTTTAATTTGCATTTGTGATAATAATCTGTATTTGAGTCACAACTAAATAATTTTGCAAGTTTTACGCCCCGGCCACGACACCAAAAAAAAAGACGGGATGGGTGGAACGGAATAACATTTTTTATTTCAAAACACACTCAAATAATACTCAATATTAAAAACTGAGAGAAGAAATTAAAACGATAAAAGTTCATAAAAGCCAGCCTTATGGTGGAAGTCTATAGCCTGCAAATCACATCATGGAAAAGTGGATTGGTGTCGGTACTTAGTTGTTCATGTAGAGACGTCCGTGAAATATAGGTGGCACACCCAAAAGTCCATGCAAATCAAAAGATGAAGATCAGACACAGCTCCAAGAGGTCTTCACTGCACACAGTTACACACCAACCTTTTCATTTAGAAGCACTTCACACAAGAAACAGGTAAAAATCCTATGACGTGCAATAAGGCTGCCGACACCATATTTGCCACTTCTGACATTCAGACTTTTTGTTTACACCTGACTTGTACCGTCAACTTTTATCCAGATAGTAGGATGAGCCTTAAAGGATGGCTTCACCATTTTTCAACACAGGACGCTCACAATATAGTTTTTGTATGTTGTACTGGACAGAAAAATTGTCGCAAACAGTGAATTTTACAGGTCGTGCAGCAACGTCCGCGCTAACGTAAGAGACTAGAAACAGGAAGTTGCGCCACTTCCTACCGGCAACCTGCTACGCTTTGGATGTACTGGGGCAATTTGGAAAAAGTAGTTCTAAATACAATGTGATATTGCTGTGATGCAAAACGTGCAATGGAAGACATGGAAGGCGAAAAAGTTCCGAACAAATATAACGTATGACAAGCATTATACGAGTGAATACAAATTTGAGAGGCACATAACACCTCACCCCCTCCATCTCTCACTTTTTCCTGTATACATTTTTTTTTTTACTTTTCCCATTGTCTTCTATGTCAGAAATATTTGTGCACTGTGATCTCAGACGATCTCGGAGCTGGGTCACGCGCTAGTCCATCGCCATAGCAAGGGTGGCAACCAGCCACGGATGCCATTTTGCCTCGTTAGACAGAAGACCTTGTCAGAATCTGGCATTTTTATTTTTTGTGATGTCACAAGAAGACAATTAGGACACTGTTGACGGATGAGGCCACGAAGGACGATGGTTGCTGTGTGGCCTGTAAATCATTCTTTATTTAAACACGGGGAGGATGTGCTAATCTGCTTAAGAGAGTAACACACACACACACACACACACACACACACACACACACACACACACACACACACACACACACACACACACACACACACATACGTATATAAAGATTCAAACTTGAGGCTCATGGGCTGTGGGTCCTTAATAGTTCATAGTGTACATTAATATAGTCATTTAGAAATGAACCACTTATCGAGAACAACTCATGTTCGCTGTCATGGTAGTAACTGGAGTACGGTCAACTAAAAGTTGCCCAACAATGTGATGTTGAAGTTTGTTTGTTATTGGAAGCAGTTTGTATTATTTCACCTGATTTGTGACAATGATTTGGTTCGTTACTCTTCTCGAACCTGTATTCATTCATTGAGTTTTCGTTTTAGTTTAGATTAAGTTAGTACGTCAAAATAGTATGTGAACGTAGTAGCGTAGTAGCTACGCTAAAACTACCCGGCAAGTTTAGAGGATACTCGTTCCTTAACCCTTCTATCTGAGTGTTCTTGTTACAGACACCCCGATGGATCTGTTGATGCTCACTTAATAATGGCCACACACACACACACACACACACACACACACACACACACACACACACACACACACACACACACACACACACACACACACACACACACACACACTCCTCTCTCTCTCTCTGCTTGCCAGACAGGGCAGGAATGGCTGGAATCTGTAGGCTAAGCTTAACCCTGTCACATTGTATGACTTAATTAGTGGAGATAGACTCTGTCTCTCTCCTGCATTGACGAAGATCCTTGCTGTGAAATAGCATGGATACCATCCCATAACACCATCTTACCTACAAGTGAGTCCCTCCTTTCTAAACCTTTTATTTTTTTCAATGTTTTTTACAAAAGCCCAGCCCGTATATTATCTACCTCCTAAGAGTCTCGGATTTTGGTGGAACAGCTCTCCAACGCGCCCATGCAGTATTTGATATTTGATATTTGATCAAATAATGCATGGGAGCATTGGAGAGCGGAGTTTAATTTGAATGTTGAACTTCATGGGCATTTTGTCACAATGCTGCTTGGCCATTGGTGGAGGCTGTCGATAACGGCTTGGACCAACTGAGCTAGAGACTAAGCATGGAAGAGAGACATACTGTGCAAAAGGGACATGAGGAAGGGGGGAACAGGTTCTGCCTCTTTTGCCAGGTGTCGAGTGTCGACCACATGGGTTGACGCACTGCAAATATTAACACACACACACACACACACACACACACACACACACACACACACACACACACACACACACACACACACACACACACACACACACACGCACACACACACACGCACACACACACACACACACACTATGGTTCATTTTACACTAAGTGTCAGTTACTGTCATACAGTTATTTGTCATAAAAGTGCAGGTGGTAACAATATGAACATAGATCTCCACCCGATATTTTCCTTCTGGCAATCCAAAAATACACTGTAGGTGACTCATGAAATGACAGAGTAGCACAAAAAATCTTCCCTTTGAGATAACCATTGATTCAATACTTTATTGATGTATGTAGAGGTTAGTAAGTAGTACATTTTTGTTTGGGTGACTGTCATATATTGAAAAATCCTCCACCACAAAACTCCAGTTTGAACAGTTACTACATAGACTTTTTCCTTCTCTGTTATCGATGCTTTGATTTGGCGAGAGTTGGCTTCAGTTTATTTATCACTGGTTGCCATGGTGTGGCCAATACGTGACATTCAAATTGTCTAGAGATGACCTTAAAAAAAAATCCATGCTCAAATGTGAAAGAAAACCTTATTTCATTTCTTTTGGCCACTTACCTTGACAAGCTTTACACAGCTTATGACTTTATTCATTTATTGATTATTTATGTATTTTTAACCTGTGCTGTCAGCATGCTGGGCATACAACACAGAGTATTTGTATGCCATTGAATCTAGGACACAGTTAGTCTGCAGGTGGAGTTCAAGTTCTCAACCTGCAATGCCGCTATTTATTAATCATCAAGAATTGCCCCAATAACGCTGTCCTGTGGATGACCTGAAGGATGACGAGAGTGCAGTTTTTTTGTTATCGGGTGCCACCAATCCCCCTCTTTGGAGAACGATCTTACCATGTTTTGATCTATAAACGCCTAATCATCATTACTACTCCAAGGACATGGGGGGAGAATCACCACGGGTGAGAAGGTAAACATAGCAACAAGCAAGAATATGTGCTTGAGCTCAGAGCACAATGCACCGCAGCCACAGAAGACCCTTCAACCACAGAGAAGCCGGGAGCCCGTGGTGTAGCACCCACTTATGACCCCAAGGTGCACAAACCAGTCCCAGAGAGCACAAAGTGACTCTGCACCCCTGAGGTGTACATACAACCCACATATGCAGGCATGAGACGGCCTTGCAAGCACAGAACCCAGGCCCCAGGCACCAGGCACAGACCACAGGCTTGATGCCGTGTCCAGCGGCCGACAGGCCGACACCCCGCTAGGACCACCCGCCCCAAGGCGAGCCGGCGGAGCGCCCTCACACTCACCAACCCCGAGAAAAGGCGAGGCCCGCCATACCACAACCAGCGAAATACCCCTCCAGGACACAACCCCCGAGCACTCACCCCACACCGGACAAAACTGTCCCCTAGTGTTCTTTTTGGATATTGCCAATAGTCTTTTCCATTGAGATGTATTTTATTGATAAATGTAACCATTGGTGTGTGGTGAGATAATCTCTGTTTTTCCTTTTGAGTAATATCATTTTCTTGGTGATTGTTAAGGTGAAAAAATGGGTTGCTGGTGTTTGGGAGGTGGGTCAACTGAGGAGAGGTCACTGAGGAGACACACACACACATATACACACACACACACACACACACACACACTGCTTTATTTGCAAAATACTCTAAAAGCCCTCGATTCCCACTGAACACAAGCTCTCAACCTCAACCCCACAGCAGTGTTAATCTACAAATATATTTATGCCTATGTGCCGTTTGTGTTTCCCCCGGGACTTCCACGCTAATAGAATGGAAAGGTATATTCTATGTGTTACATCTACAATGGTGAATCTCCTACACACACACACACACACACATGCAAAAACACACAAGCTGTCATGGACAGTGTGGCAGTTCTGTCTGCCACACGCCACCCAAGTGGCATTTCCAGGGCTCTCGGGCACAGAGACACAGACAACGATGGGCTGTAGACATCAGCTTATTGTAGAGAGGAGGCTAGGTGGAATTAGCCAGGAGCAGATGGAACATGTCATGACAGGGCTCCTATCCTGAGTGTGTAAGTAGATGGGGGTTTTAACCTGCTGATCATTAGCCCAACCAATGAACAACTGGTATGTAGCCACTCTGACCCAATCACCTAGATCCAGATCAGATGTGGCTGCTCAAACCATCCCCATAGCACACCACACCACATACTCTCAACACCAAACTGAGGCTGGTTAGAAATGTTCAAACCAGACTCTGACACAGGTTTACTATACCTAAAAAACAACACTCTGACACAGGGTTCCAATACCTTAAATAATACAAACACCGGACTCTGAAATAGGGTTTCTATCCATTACCCATGGTGGTTGCTGCGCCTGCTTCTCCCCCGGTCCTACGCCGGACCCCCGGGTGCTGCTGCTGCCAGTCAGGAGAGGGTTGGTGCCTGGGCCCTCTGTGTCCCTTACTCATGCCGGAGAGTCCCTGTACAGGTGCCACTGTGGCAATTCTATCTGCCACACACCACCCAAGTGGCCTTTTCAGGGCCCTTCGGCACGGAGACACGGATGACGATGGGTTGTAGACATTAGTTTATGGTAGAGAGGAAGCTAGGTGGAATTAGTCAGGAAGCAGATTGAATATGTCATGACAGAGCCCCTATTCTGAGTGTGTGTGCGGATGGGGGTTTTAACCTGCTGCTTGTTAGCCCAACCAATGAGCAACTGCTATGCTGCCACCCTGATCACCTAATTCCAGGTCAAGTGTGGCTGCTCAAACCATCCCATCCCCACACCACACCAGACCACACCACAAACAGGAACTTTTTGACGATACAAGGGGCTTCCTGTCTGATATTTGAATTGCATGTGTGTGTGTCCATAAAAGACTATGAACTGCTCTTCTGCTGCCAACCAGTAAAAGACACAGAAAAAACAAAGTTAACATAGGACATCGGAAGCCAAACTGGGTGTGTTGCCAAACCAGCTTAGTATACAACAAGGTCCAGAGGAGCCAGTGTGTATTGCTATTTTCCATTTTATTTGCATACCTTGATTTAAATTTATTTGTTTAAAGTGCAACTGCCTTGTAGGCCAGACAGCCAGAAGGAGACAGAGGAGCACATGGATTATTCATTGTTTGTTCAATTTAATTTCAATGAAGCTTCATTGGCATGAGGGCATTGGTCGGGTATACATTTGAACCAAATATAAGACAGTAAAGGATCATTAAATCAATACAGAGGCATTATGTTTATGCTATGTTAACTTTTTCTTTTGTCGATATGCAATGAAGCTTCAATAACTTAAGATGACAGAGAGGGAGAAGAGAGAGAAATTGATGGCTGATGGGCTGCCAGAGAAGACAAAGACAAATGGACAAATGTTAAGACAAAGAAATTAAATGAATGAATCAAGTGATAAAAGTGCCTGAAAAGGGGACATAACAAAACAAAAAACAAAACACCTGTGTGGCAGTCAGGGCCCTCTGGCACAGAGACACAGAAGACAAGGTTGTAGAAAAAACACAAGTTTATTGTGGAGAAGGGGCTTGATATAACAAGCCCCAGAGCAGATGGACACAGGTCATGACAGGGCTCCTCTCTCCTCATTCTGATCCTAGGTTAAATTACCTCGATCCAGGTTAGGTGTGGCTGCTCAAACCACACCATCCCCGCACCGCAACCTGAAAATAAAGAGCTTGAATGCGAAGTGACTGGAACATGTAGGTCAAGAGGCCTCTCGTACTGAGCGATGTTGTGGTTCACATCCAACACACAAATACAGTGGAGCCGCCCTACACATGCAGGTCAACAAGGAAAGAGGGCAGCTGGAGCAAGTTTGACTCTGATAAGAATGCTGCCATCACGTAGAAGTGTGATTAATACACTCGGCATTGTTTAAGCAGCACCTCCCAGAAAACAGACAACGTCAGAGCAGGGCGTTCAAAAATGCCTTCAAAAAGGGTTCACTGTCTGGAAGGCTGATATACAGTAGATCCATTTGGGTTGTCAGTGGATGTCAACGTGTGCCCTGGCAACCCTGAGCAGGAATATGCAGGTAATAAAAAACTAAAAAATCCCCATAAAAAAATTCCTTTCTTCCTCCATTCTTCATGAATGCTTCACTTCACTCTCGTCTCTCCCTCTCGCTCTTGCTCTGCAGCGACCCCCCACGTTTGCTATTCACAGAAAGTATCGAGCACTCTTGTCCTTTTGTTTGGTAGGAAATAAACTGTCCAGCTATTTCTTTTGTCCTCAAAGTTGAAGTCTCTTGACTGTGTGTGTGTGTGTGTGCGTGTGCGTGTGCGTGTGTGTGTGCCTGCATGCCGGCGTGCGTGCATGCGCACGTTCGTGTTGTGGAAAATACATATCCGACATTGTGTGACCAAAAATAAGCCCCAAGCCAGGCTCAATGCGCTTCCTTTACACAAACTCTATTTACAGACACACAAATTGACACAGAGCCGTGCACTCAAACAGGCTTTTCCTTCCTTGAGACACTATGAAAATATTTAAATTTTCATTGTCATCAGCAATGCCACCGCCCACTATGACGACCCCGCCAGCCCTCAACAGACACACATCCTCATAATTCTGGAGGGACGGTAAGCCCTCAGGGTCATTCTGTTCAGGCACTCAGCTGGAACAGCTGTAACCTTAGATGAACCCTGACCCATGGAGACATTCTAGTGTGTGGCTCTTTATGTATCTCTTCTGAATGATTAGAGAGGGACAGAGGTACATCTAACTAATGAGCATGTGGAAAAGTGTAGGCCCCAACTAGATCAATTATAATGCAAACCTTTAAAAAAACAATAATCAACACCGTTCGACAGTCTTTAATCCTCCCGAAGGTGACCTTTTTGTCGGTCAAAGGTCAAGCCGGGGCACCCAACCTACCTATGCCACACCCTGAACCCCTCCCACGGCTCGGCCCCCGCGACAGTGTAAATACTTCTCCAGCACTTCCGTAAATAGTCTCCTTTCTATTTTTGTTTGAATCTAGCGTTGCACCCCTCCCCCCAGCTGTTTAAATGCAGCGCTCTGTTTGCTTAATTCACAGCTGAACACCGGGCTTCACCAACGATACCGCACAAGCACAAAACTTCTAAAACCGGCCGAGGGAAGTATCTGTTAAGGGTCGGCTTCTTGGTGGAAGTCAAGTTCTGTTCTGTTCGTATTCTGTGCTTCAATAGCATGAGAGAAGAATGGATGAGGTGGGGGTGATGGAGTGTGGCGATTATGATTTAGGGGTTGGGGTGTAGGGTTGGGGCTGTAGTGTATGAGGCCAGGGGGTAATGGGTTTTGGGTGTTGGATGGGAATGTGGTGGGGGTCGGGGTGGCAGTCCATGGTGGTTCAGATGTCTGGGATTCCTTTGGTCGGCGCCCCCCAACTCAAATAACCCTGAAGAACATCTGAAATCCCAATTCCACTAATGTGCGCGTGTGTGTGTGTGTGTGTGTGTGTGTGTGTGTGTGTGTGTGTGTGTGTGTGTGTGTGTGTGTGTGTGTGTGTGTGTGTGTGTGTGGAGTGCATGGCAATGTTTTAATGTGCTGAGTTGAGAGAACTACAGTATATAGATCAGGGGTCGGGAACCTGTGGCTCGGGAACCAATTATGGCTCTTTCGATGAGTGTATATGGCTCCCAGACAATTTTGAGCTAAAATTGTTCATCACAATTTACAAGTAATAAATCATTATTCTGTGTCATTTTAAAGTAAAACAAGTAAGAGAAATTACAATTTTGAAAATAAAATTCAAAATCTAAATGTGGCGGACAAAGGGGCGTAGTCAAGCACCGGCTACGGACCACAGAAAGACTCTGGGCCGCCGTTTACCCTGCGTCCTGCCCCTCCCGGGTCTCTGCTCAGGTGCCACTTATGGGAGTCTCTGCCCACAGGTGAGGGTTTAGGGAGGGAGATGGAGTCTTTCTGGCCGTGGTGCGCCGACATGGCGAGAGTTTTATTGTTCATTTCAATATGCGGCACGCAGGCCACAATTATATATATCACTGAGGATTATTATAATAATTGTGGATAATAATGATCCTCTTGGGCGCAGGAGGAAGGGCGTTCCACTGCTGGGCTGCTTACAAGCCTGTGCGCCGATCCCCTCTGTAAGACAGACAAACATTAAGAAAACTCCGTGCCTCGAGTCGGACCAATCAGCTGAACACAAGTGGACAGAGATGGGGAAAACTTCAAGATGTATGTGACAAATAATCTCTTGAACTTGAAACTGAAGACCAGTTGATTCTTAAAACTTGGAACGAGCTTTGCGTCACATACCACACAATGCAGCGTGTGAGTACTGCCGTATTGACCATGTTTGGCTTTACATATGCATGTGAGCAGTCTTTCTCGCATCTGAGAAACATTAAGACCAAGCTACGCTCACGTTTAACTGATGGAACACAACTCAACACACACACTCAACACCTGCATGAAGCTTAACCTCACTACGTATGAACCAGACAAGGCCATCAGCAAACCCATGCAGCACCAGGAGTCACATTAATGGTAAAAGTATTTCATTTGTTATTGGTTAGCTACAGTATAACAACAATATTATTAAGAAGAATAAAGAGAAATTTATTATATATAGCGCTTTTTTAAGTACTCAGAGATGTGTTATCGGTAAAAATGTATGCCTTACTTAAAAACTGCACGCATTAAGTTGCATTACATTTTATTAAATATTATATGGCTCACAAGGAAATACATTTATAAATATTTGGCTTTTATGGCTCTCCCAGCCAAAAAGGTTCCTGACCCTTGATATAGAGAATTATCATCTTAAAACGCAATGAAAACTGTCAAAAGCTGTGTGTTCAAAGGCACTTTGTATATTGATATTTAAACATATAGCCCCTTATCTTTTACGGTTCAGTACCCCTATGACCACTATTATGCTTTGGATTTTTCACACTCTATCCCTGCTATCCCTGTGTTTGCCAACCTTTTTTTCTGCCATGGCACACTTTTTTTGACAATGAAATAATCCCACCGGACACCGCTGTCCTGTTATCGACTAAAAATCCACTAAAAACGTCACAAAACCCATTCGACTGTGCTCATTAGTATGGCATACTCATAATTAGTGATGCAAGACTCGCAAACACTTCATTCGTTGTGAACAAATCTTTTAAATGACTCAGGAATCAGGAGTCAGTCTGGCAAAATAGTGGACGTGTGAGTGTTCGACTTCTGAACTGAAAATAATTACTGGAGGACTAAATTACAGTACAAGGCAAAAAAGGTCTTGGCATTTGACATAATTGACGTTGAGTGTGAATGATTATCTCTTCGCATTCCACAAAAAGATTTGATAGAATGAAACGATTCTTGGGCAAATTCTTAATTAAACCACCACCGATGTCTACTGATTCTCGTCCATCGTTCACTGGAAGTCCTCCCTCCTTCACCGTGCAAGATACCATGAGACGCAAACTGAATCAATTGAAAAATTTGTTAATCTTTGCTGAGTGACTCGTCAATTACCGAATCTTAAAAAGGAGTCAAACCTTTCATCACGCGGAATACTTCTCACTCTGTGTGAAACTTGAGCTTGTTCTGTCAAATAGCTGCTGTTCTGGCTGGAACTGATGAATTGGTATAGCCTCGCAATTTTGATCTTGCACCACAAGAGCCAGTTTGCATGTATTCCATGATAGATACTGTAGATAGATATTGTAGATAGGTAGGTAGGTAGTGAGGTGTCTGGAATGTTTGGGGTGAAGAAGGGCACTGGGTGCCCAAGAAAGAGCCCATAGTATAGTATAATTACTAACATATGCTGCTTCTATTATGTTGCTTCTATTGTTACACGAAGAACGTCAACATTAGAGTGTCTATTTTGGGGCCCCTGTGAGAAGCGAAGTGGAAGGGGCCCCTGTGAGAAGAGAATAGGAATATGCTTAGATTTATGTCAGACAGGTGCTGAACTGTGTCCTATGTATTGGAACCAGATGTGTTATGTTATGTTGTATGTCTGTACAGGTATAAAATACAGTCTCTTGCTTCATTCGAGAGAGAATGCATTTGGCTGCCTTGCTCTCCCAGACATCCATGGCAAGTCTGGTTTGATGCTGTTCTTCCTTGTAATAAACGTATTATTATAATCAAGTCAGCGTCAGCAGAGATTCCTTCTTCATCAGCACATCAGCGACAACAAAGAAACAAAAAAGTGGCGTCACGAACAGGATCTGTTGGGCCTCACCTGCCACTGCCGTCAGCTTCAGCGAGTTACCACTTTGACACCTCAGGGTGAGTGTTCTCTCACAAATATGAGCTGCGGTGTGGTCTGTGAAGCGGTGGTGTTTTGTGCAGGTAGGCTGCACTGACAAGAGCACATTGTGCGGAGATGAGAGATGATGTGTTGATGTGTGGAGTGAGTTTCCATCTAAATTGGGCTTTATTAAGTTGTAAAAGATGTAAATAAGGGGAATGAGAGAATAATAAATGAAGAAAAAGAGAAATAGAGAATAGAGACAAGAGAACGAAATAAGTTAAAAGAGAATTAAGTTGGAGTAAAAAGTAATAGTAGAATGGCAGAGCTAGTAACCTAAAGGTAACTAAATAACCCTGCATGATAAATGAAGACAGGGCCCATATCTTCTTAACGGTAAGACATCTGTACATTAGCTGCTGAGTGAAAGTTGGCCGTAAGAAGATATAATATAGTCAAATATGTGTAAGAAAAACAAAGAGGAAATAACCCTGGCCAGGGGAATTAGCTAAATATGAAATAAGATGAAAAAGATGAAAGTGAAGTGAAAAAGAGTTAAAAGTTAAAGGCTTAAAAGAGGAAATAAGATGAAAAATAAAGTTTAAGAAAAGTGGAAAAACAGGGCTGAACCAGCCTAGGAGAACTAGTGTACATTGAGCATGCATGATGAAAGAATCTGATTAAAAAGATAATTTGTTAAAAGCTTGGCCAAAGTGAAAATTTTGATTAAATTACAGAATTATAAATTTGTCTACGTTAAAATATAAAGTTAAGCGCTGTTGGAGTCTTTGGAGGATCATATGTGCTTCTGGACAGACATGTCTGTGTGTGTGTGTTTGTATGTGTGTGTGTGTGTGTGTGTGGGCCGCGGCTGATGATGCGTGGAGAGATCTGTGTAATATTTGTGTGTATTTGTAAATGATATATAGAATATATGTGCTACTAAATAGGTATACATAGGTGGTAAGTGGTTGGAGTAATACATAAGGAGAGACATTTTGGGCCTCTTTAGTGATAAAACATATTTGAGCCTTTTTTAAGGAAGTTTGCACATTTGATAAAAAATATGAGCCTTTTACAGGATGTTTATACATTTTATAAAAATATGAGCCCTCTGAGAGAAGAGTAGAGTAGAGTATACAGCAACAGTTTGCTTACACATGCATGTACACATTCAGAAAAAGAAAGAAAATCTCCTGGTCTGATTTTGTAAGTAGGATTTGTGGATTGTTTGATTGGTGTGTGGGTTTTTTCTTTGTCTTTTTCGTGCTTGTTGTGTGTATGTGACTACACTTAAAAGAACAGATAGTCGTTGTTGAAATAGAAGGAGAAGCTGGTTTTTGCTGCCAGAGGATAGGTGTTGTGTTTCGGCTGCTGAGTGAGAGAAAACAGCTCTGACTCTTGTGTGTGCTCTTTGACTCTGTGCTTTACTGCATTGGATTGGACTGATCCTAAGGGAGCTAAGACAGGATGTTCACTCGCTGACGACCAGTCTATACTGGAAGTTTTTGCTAAAATTTAAGAGGTGGAGCAAGTAGTGGTGCTTCATACAGAGTGGGAGATTAGTTAACTCTTCCTGACAAGAGGAGCTGCGAAGAAGCCCCCCCTCTACTCTTTTCTCTCAGTGTGTTGGAAGAAAAAAAAATTAAATTAAATTAAATTAAATTAAATAGATAATTAGAATAAGAATAATTAATTGAAGGTGATATCAGATTGACTAATATACTTTTAAGATTTTTAAATGCATTGTATGAATAAAGGTAAACATTGCTTTATTTCAAATGCGCGAGAAATGAGAAAGCTGATAATGCATGTCTCACTGAATTGTATTACAGTGTGTATAAGAATTTAGAGTGATCCTAAGACACTGAACTCTTGTGTTGTTCTTTTTCTTTTTTCTTTCTTCCTCTCTTTTACAATGCTTTGTGAGAGCTGGAGGAAAGACAGAGAAGATGGAATGTGTCTGAATTGGATCATCCAAAGGGCAGATGACAAGACATCTGGCAGTGCTTCACAGACACTGGAGCTTGCGGATTACAGCGCATAGGAATCTTGAATCCAGTTTGAACAAGGCCAGTGCGGTTTTATCCACAAACTCTTTCAATAGACACCTGCATTTACCTATTTGTGTATATATTTAGTTATAACCTACATAATTGATACATGTTTAGCTTGTTTTCACAGATAGGCTTACAGTAGTTATTTTTCATATATTACATTTGCAATTATTTAGTGGGAGACTTGGCAACGGACTGACTAATTATGGCATTTGCTTAATTAATGGAGTATTATTGATTTGATTCATCACTTGTGGAAAAGCTGATTTGATTTAAATACTGTTGAGTGCTGTGAATATTGGTGTCATTATCTGAGTATGGTTTACCTTGATTAAGGCTGTTTTGGGATTGAACATTGATATAATTTTGATAATTTAAGATAAATGAGTGTGATCAGATGCATCAGATGATGATCAAGTGATTTTGCTTTCATGAGTGGGAAGCTATTTGTCTCCTTTGGGGTTGGTAAATTCAGTTGTTTTTGGTTGAGTGTGATTACACGGTGCTTTATGAATAATTTTTAAATAATTTGATTCGATTTACAATAAAAGAAAATAAGAGGGTCATGATGATGTCAAAAATGGATACTAAAATTACAGAAGCAATCACTCCTGTTGATGTAGTGCGAAAGAATAATTCCCTTATTGAAGATATTGCAAAAATATCAGGAAAATGGAGCAAGCGTTGGCCTGACATTGAACAACTGTGGCCAGTTGAAGGAACTCTTAACCTGGATGTGATTAAAACAATGCAGGTGCTTGTGTCCACATATAAAGTAAATCAAAAGAAAGGTAAGAAAGGAAAGAGAGGCACGGAGAAAAGACAAACAACTTGGCATTCTGCAGCTGTTCCAAAAGAAGGGACAGAAATAGTTCGACGCTGCAAAAGAAAAATGGGAACGGAGTATAAAACAAGTAAAGAAAAATGATAAGGAAACAGAAAAATTGATGGAGAAGATTAAGGCACCCTTCTCACATACAGCATCTGTAAAGAAGCCCCCGCCTTATGAGAAGGAGATGAAGTTCACTGATGTTTATCCCCAGCTCCCACTGATTACACATGAGGGCAACTACCTCTTCAAAGATGAGGATGAGCAAATAATAGAGATGGGCAAGGCTAAAACAACGATAAAGATGTACCCAAGCTCCAACAGTACAAAGAGAAGGAACCATTTGGGAAGCAGACAACGAGTCAGAAGTCTGGAAATTAGAAAATAGATTTTGAGTGATTCAGACGAAGCTATTGGAGGATACGACGAATGTTGGCTAAAGCGGAGAAAATAGAGATCGACCAGTGAGGAAAGTGGTTCCAGGAACGGACAACACGGATGAGAGTGAACAGGATGAAAGTGATGAAGAAAAAAGGTCCTTCCTGTTTTTACCCGTTAGCAGCCAGTACAGGGGTAGGAGATGACAGACGCATGGTTTTAAGAGAGATTGAGAGGAGTATAGACAGATGCCTCGAGGACATAAGTGACTCCACCTGTCCAGGAGTTCAACAAACATTAGAAAAACAATTACAATAACTGCTAATAACGGAGAACAAACGACAGAAGAAAAAGCCTCAAAAGCCACCAGACACTTTGAGGTATGGACTACATCCAAGAAAAGGAAAGAGACCGGACAAAATGTGTCCAGTGATAATTCAAGGTCAAAATTTAGAGTACAAGCCTTGGCAGAATACACATGTCTGACATACATGAAAAGTTACCCACTCTTCAAGATGGAGCACATCTGTGGATCTCAAAGCTGGAAGAGGTTTTGGTGGGAACACAGCCTGCCATGGGAGATATTAAGAGACTTTTGGCTAGCCTCATTGGAGTCCCAGATATGGAGGAGACCCTGCAGGCGGCAGGCCTTAACAAATACGTGGCAACTGCAGTGTATGATACAGAATTGTTTGCTGCAAGTAGAGGTCAGATGTGGAGAGCATTGAGAGATGCATTTCCAACAAACGTACACCTGGACAACATCTTGATTGAGTCATTGGGCCCACATTAAAATCGAAGAGCTTATGTGTCAAGGGCTCATCAAGTGTGGAGAAATGTCACAGGAAATGATCCAGATTTGAATCAAATGGAGAAATCCATTCTCTGAGCCAAAATACAGAAGGGGCTGTCTCTGCAAGTGAGGAGCAAATTGGCAGAAGTGGTTGGTCTTGGAAACATAACCAAAGGTGTCACATACGGATCACATAGCACATCAAGTGGAGCTATTTCGGAAAAAGGAGCATGACCAGAAGAACAGGACCAGGGGACTCTCAGAAAACTCAACCAAATTCAGTTGGTGGACAATAAGAAGAAGGAAAGGAAAGAAGCTGTGGTTATGCAGAGCCAGTCACAACCAAATCAATTACCACCACAACCACAGCAAGGACAGATTCAGGTTCAACCACCTGTGGTCCCCACTGTCTCCTTTCCACAGCCAGTTTTTGATCAACCACAAATATGGAGAGGAAGAGGTCAAGGAAATTTCGGAAGCAGTAGAGGAGGAAATTTCCAACAGCCTCAAGGAGCGTGTCATAATTGTGGACAACTTGGCCACTTTGCTTGTGACTGTTATAGGTTCAGAGGAGGCTTCAGAGGAGGCTTCAGAGGAGGTTTCAGAGGACAACCACGGCCACCCAGGGGACTGGCAAACCCTTACAGGGGTCCGGAACCTGGTTTCTAGGGGTGCCCGGAAGACTCAAAAGAGAGGTGTCAGGTGGTAGTGTCAGGTCCGGAGCAAGATCCAAAAATAGAGGTGAAAATAAATGATAAACCATTGGAAGTAATGGCAGATTACGGAGCAGCTTTCACCTGTGTTCGCCCTGAGGATGCTATACATCTCCCTATGTCTGACCAATTGGTACGGACAATCGGGTTTGAGGATGTGAGACAGCTGATTCCTCTCACAAAACCAATTGAGCTATAAAAATCGGAAAATCACACTACCTATATTGGTATCAGAACATATGCCCATTGCACTCTTGGGAAGAGATGCTATGTGCAAACTAAATTGTACAATACTGTGTACACCGGACGGTTGTCTGGTGGATGTGCCACCTGATGTCTACCACCAATTATTAATGGCACCAGAGACCGAGACTTCTTCAGTGTATTGGATTGGAAATCTTAGTCCAGAGCTATTAGAGCCAGCCAAGATGTGGGAGAAGTTCATTGTGGCAAATATCCCTGATGCTCAGCCCCCTGAGTATCCACATCATTGCACTCTTAAATATTTAAAGAAAGCTGGCCAACTGGATCCGGAGGAGTGGTTTAGTAGTCAACCCAAGCATGTACAGCTGACCTCGTGCTACATAATTTTGAGACCACAAGGAGCAGCTATGAAGATAAACACTGATGATTATCTTGATAAAGAGCATGACATTGTGAAAACTGTGCCACATGTGACTTTAATGGTGGCTGAAGGATTTGAGCAGAAGCATATAGGAGAAATGTTGGCAGAATCTGAGGAAGCCATTTTTGCACCAATAAAGGAGAATCTTGCTATCTGGTTGAGTGAAGAACGGAAGTTCATGGAAATCATGATCTCAGCTCAAGGACAAGGACAACCACAAGTGGTACAGATGATCCAGAGTTTAAATATATCCCAAGGCAAAATTATTGGGAAGCGGGATATAGAACTCATAAGATAATGCTTGTAGTAAAAGGTCTGGTTACTAAACCTACTAAATAAGTACGATTGCTCAAGAAATTCAAAATAAACTAGCCACACCAAGGGTTACTCTTGGACCGATGACATCTATTACCTTAGCTCGGGGAATAACTAGGAGTATTAACGTATCATCGTCAGTTACTACTCTAGCTACAACAGTGGCAGAAAAGGATGTTACAACAACGATGATGACAACTTCTACTTCTGTAACTCCTAGTAATCATACAAGTGAGGTTGTGAGGATGAGATCCACTACCAATCGACGTAGTTGTTCCTGGTTGAAAGAATTATCATATGTAAATCCTTTTGATAAGTATGAAGATATTAGAACAGCAATACCTGATGCTATGGAAGTGACACCTGCGAAAGGTAGAGCTTGTTTTTGTTCAAATGATACTCATGGTGGAGATGGTATGTGTATGGAGATATCAGAATGTGAAAGCTATATGATGCAATTTGGACAAAGTGTACAAAGGACGGTTGATGATACATATACAGTGACCTTTCATGCACCACATCGTCGACAGAGTAAAACTTTAAGCGTAAAGAATCAAACTTTACCGGGTAATGTGACTATAGAAACATTTAAAGATATTTGGTGGGTATGTGGTGATAAAGCATACTTATTTCTGCAGTATGGGTGGATTGGATGTTGCTATATGGCACAGTTGAAACTTCCTTATGAGGTTTTTGTTATCCGGAAGGGACAAGGGCCAGACGAGGGTAACTCTACAAAGACTTCCAACAGTAGGAAGAAAAGAGACTTGGCACAGTTTCACAATTTGGAGTCTTGTCATTGGAGGATATCTTTAGGAGAAAAATCGGCCATCAGATTGTTTCCATGGTATGGGGTCACATTCTTAGCCGATCATATTGATAATATCACATATACCCTACAAGATTTTGCAAATGAGACCTTAGAGGGTTTGAATATTTGTCAAACACCCAGAGGAGTCATCGATTGATGTTGCTGAAACACATGGCTCTTGATTATATTTTGGCCAAACAAGGTGGTCTCTGCATGGCTTTAAATCTAACCAGAGATGCCTGTTATACGTTGATCCCTGATGTCGCTGATAACATGACTAATGTCATAGATGCGTTGAAACTTATAAGGGATGCGTTTGGGCCATCAGAAGGAGCTGGGTGGTCAGCTAATGCTTGGTTGCAAGATGAATTAGGACCGCTAGGAGCTATAGTAGTTCAGGTTCTGGAGGCTACTCTTCTATCACTGTGTGTGATGTTTTGTTTTTGTACGGTGTTGTTGACCTTTGCTACGGCCATGATATTGAGATGGGTAGGAGTTGTAATGCCGGGAGAAAATGTTCAGATGCCACTATTGGGTGGTAATGACTTCAGTGAAGATGAGAAGGAAATAGTGATGGAGGAGGACCTAGCACTAGTAGAGAAATATCCATTCTGAATATCTGATTCCGTCATATATTCAATACTATTTTTGAATGGGAAAATGCATGGACAAAGGGGGGAAATGGAAAATGTTAATCATATATTGGAATAATGTTGAAGTATAATGCAAAAGTGAAATTATTATACTGTATTTGATGTTTTTGCAAGATACTGGCTGGTGATTTTTCTTCCAGGACCGGTCAGAGGGTGGCTGTGTTCAGAGATCCTAGTAGCCTAATGGACTTGAACACTCAAACATGGACACTCAAAAATGGAGGATGAAAATGGATGGAGGATCCTGAATGAGGGCATCATGATCAGGGGTGTCGAGTGAAATATCATTAAAAGTTGATGGTGTTAAAAAGCAACAGTTCAATACATACATATGTGTCCTGCATGTTTTTATAATATTGGAGTTTGTTTATTGCAATGTAACCTGTAATATGGATGAATAGTCTGTACTCTACACTAGATATTTTTAGCAAGACATATTACTTTGATTTAGTATTGTTTTCTTTGAGTTGTCTGTAACAGGGTGAAGTGAATACATTGGGACCTCAAGTGTTTTCTTTTTTTGTGGTCTTGAGGGACATTGGTGTTAGGCAGGGAAAGGTCCACTGGAAGGTCCTATGGGTTGACCAGCATGACTTTGGCCAAATTTTTTGATTTATTTCTGAGGTTCTAAATGTATGCATTTATATGTAACATCCTATACAGTTTTTTAAACCCTTCTTCTTTTTCTGTTAATTGATTTGGAGTACAAAAAGTGGTTGCTTGGGGCAGAGGCACCGTTAGAGAGTTTTCCTGTCTAGATTGTTTGATGGATGTACTAAGAAAGTAAGCTGCCAGATGGGTTTTTCGCTCTCACACTCCACAAATTTACTGTATTGCTATGACTAAGCATGGTCAGAAGGGTACATTATAACCATTTTGTTTGTTATTACGTGATTTCTATTAAGCCAATTAACTTCATACCTTCTTCTCTTTTTCGAGACTTTGTGTAGTCTTGAAGGGGGAAAATATGAGGTGTCTGGAATGTTTGGGGTGAAGAAGGGCACTGGGTTCCCAAGAAAGAGCCCATAGTATAGTATAATTACTAACATATGCTGCTTCTATTATGTTGCTTCTATTGTTACACGGAGAATGTCAACATTAGAGTGTCTATTTTGGGGCCCTGTGAGAAGGGAAGTGGAAGGGGCCCCTGTGAGAAGAGAATGGGAATATGCTTGGATTTATGTCAGACAGGTGCTGAACTGTGACCTATGTATTGGAACCTGATGTGTTATGTTATGTGTGTACAGGTATAAAATACAGTCTCTTGCTTCATTCGAGAGAGAATGCATTTGGCTGCCTTGCTCTCCCAGACATCCATGGCAAGTCTGGTTTGATGCTGTTCTTCCTTGTAATAAACATATTATTATACTCAAGTCAGCTTCAGCGGAGATTCCTTCTTCATCAGCACATCATCAACAAAGAAACAACAAAAGATAGATAGATAGATAGATAGATAGATAGATAGATAGATAGATAGATAGATAGATAGATAGATAGATAGATAGATAGATAGATTGAGTGGAAAAGAGAAAGATAATTAAGACAGAAAGACACAGCAGTCTCACATTACTTTTTCACAGCAGGTCAAATGTTATTAACATTAACATGTCTCATTCATAGAAGGTGAAATTGCTGGGTCAACGTTTTAAAACATTTATCGTCTCTTTCTCTTACCTTCCTTTCGCTCACCCTATTTCTCTCTCACTGCGGAGAACACACACACGCGCGCACACACACACCGTGTCACAAACTCCCCTAATGATTACTTAATTGCATCTGTTTTATTTTATTATGCCATGTCACTAACTCTCCTGTCATTTCAGACCCTGTCACTCCCTCTCGCCATGCAATCACCTTAGTCCCTTGACCTTGTTTCCCCGCCCATCTCCTACCCTGCAGCTCATTCCCTGGTTAGTCCCTCAGAATATATACCAGTCCCATTCCTTTTGTTCGCCGCCAGATTGTACTATGTATGTTGCCAAGCAGTCCAGCATTATTCAGTCTTGTCCACCCCCCACCCCCCCCACGCGCACACAATGAATAGACAGGAGGACATTTTATTCTGTTAGGCCATTCCAGGCAGCAAAAAGACATCAAAAACATACATTTGAATCCTTCCATTCCCATCTCAGTCATCCGGCCTCGTAAAGAGGTGGGATTTTTGACCATTTTAATAAAAACATTTGCATATTACAATTACATTGGTTACTAGGTAATTTAACAAATAATTCATATTGAAAGAGCCTATATTCTTGAATTGATGCACTGTTCCCCAAGAATGCAGATCCTAGTTTATGACATGGATCTGGTAAACTTCAGAAAAGGATGGTGTGACAGACAGAGAGAAGGAGGCAGACCAGGTGATTTTGCCTGTGTGTGTGTTCCCAAGACGGACAAAGGAAGGAAAGTTACACAGATAAAAAGTGTGAAATTGTCTGTTTGTTTTATTTGTGCATTGTCTTTTGGTGGTGATGTGTATCAGACTTCCAGACCTTAGGGTCTTAGGCCTGAGATTTCTCCTTTTGTGATCTTTCCCATTTTACAACCAAACGGGAAACACAAAAAAGAGGGTGGATGGGTTTGCAGCTAGCTGGCCACCTACGGGTCGCTAAGTGGCCTCCTATCCTGCTGTTAGTCCTAATCAGGTCTAAAGGTAGGGTCACACCGCCAGTGACGGGGCTGCAGTGTGAAGCCAAGCAGCTCTCATCCCGGCTTCTGTGTGTGTGGGCGTTGTCGGCTCAAAATCGACTGGCTGTTGTCTGTGCGCCAAACATTTCAAACCTCTCTCCCTTTCCATTTTTATTCAAATGTTATAGTTTGTTTACTTGTCAAACTAAATAACCCCTTGAAAAAATCACCACCGTCCCTTAAAATAAAGAATTGTTAAATTATTAATTAATTAATTATTGTTAAAAATTCTCCTTCTTTTTTATGTTGGAGAAACAAAATAATGTGCTCCTTATTTAATCCATAGTTTAAGGGACGTTTTTCATAAAATAAAATAGGAACAATACGTAGTGGTCCGAGCATCCATTTTCCAAGGATCAGCGCCATTGATAGTGTCTTCCCTCCTATTGGCTAGCCCCTGGTGCACGCAGTGCTCATTAGTATAAAATTTAAGTCTGCTTCACTTTCCTTGTCGCCGTGAAGCTGTGAGCTCGTCGCCGGTCGTTGCTCTGACCCTTGCAGCTGGATGAAGCCTAGTTCTGTTTGAAATGCATTGCAGCCTGTCGCAATGGAGCCTGTTTCTTTGCAGCACCCCTTTGCTGGCGGTGTGACCATGCCATTGCTATCCATCTGCCAGGATGAAGGAGGTCCCGTCCTTGGCTGGAGACCATTACTTCTGACAGTTTAACGTTGTAGGTGTCAAAAAAGATGCACACCTTGAAGGGCTTAATAAAATCCAGAATTACAAGAGGTTACGTTTAGGCTACAACACTCACCTTTCACCTTATCCATGCACCACAACACCCTGTCAACTTGGGGTACGCCTGGCTTATGGAACATAACCCACACAATGACTGGGCTTCCGGAACTATTCAGCAATGGAGTGCTCACTGTCATGCTGTCTGTTTCAGATCTGCCCTGTCTTCTGCTCCCAGTCTGCCTGTACTCTCTGAGTTTCCAGATGTTTCTGGAGGCCCCAATGGTGACCTGGACCTAAAGGAGTGCTGCCCCTCCTGTCAGGATATAGTCTGGTGAAACTGAATGCAGGACTCAACAGAGGCTCAGGAGTAGGCGCAAGGATCAAAGGTTTATTGCATAAAGGCAGGGGTCAAAACCAGGAGAACAGTCAAAAGGCAAACTTAACAGCAGGGAATCAGACTCCAGGGAATCAGGCAGAGAATCAGAGTCCAGGGGAGTTGGCAGGGACACCAACACAGTGACTATGACAGAGTGGCAGGACAAAAATACCACACAACGATCTGACAAAGAAGAAATGAACGGGGAACGAAACACCCATCAGGCGGATGGCCTAGGAGCTGGAACCCTGCCCAACAGGGCTGGTAGGCGGAATGCTTCCCGAGGGTGACCAGGGGGCCAGGGAGTAGAACGCTCGGGAAATTGACCCAGGGCAAAGGAGCAGAGCTGCTCCGGAGGAGGACCCTGTAGGCTGGGCCACTTTGGAGGGCGGCCAGGAGTGGACCGAGCCTGGGGAGTGCCGGCCGATGCCTCTGGAACAGGCTGAGCCTCGGTAGAAATGGCAAGCGGCTCGGGAGAAGCTGTTGACAGCTCAGGAACTGGAATGGGCTCGACTTCTCGAAAGGCGGTCGACAGGCTGAGGAACTGGAATGGGCTGGACCTCGGCAGGGGGGGCTGATGGTTCGGGAACAGGAACAGGGGGAGCCTCAGCAGGTTCGGCTAACGAATCAGGAAGGTACTGAGCCTCAGCAAGAGGAGCTGACAGCTCGAGAAAAGGAACAGGTGAAGCCTCAGCAGGATCGTCCAATTACTGAGGAATGTGCTGAGCCTGGGCAGGAGAGGCTGACGGCTCAGTAAAGGAACAGGGGGAGCCTCCGCAGGACCGGCCAACGACTCAGGAACATACTGTGCCTCGGTAGGGGAGGCTGATGGCTCAGGAACAGGAACTGGCTGAGCCTTGGCCGGGGAGACCGGTGGGGCAGGCTCGTAGAAAACGGGAGGAGAGAGGTAAGGTTGCTGGACAAGGTTCATGGCAGCTGGCTGTGCAGCTGCCTCTACAGCAGGTTGCTGGGAATCCTGGGGAGTGGGAGACATCTGCTGTCGCATGAGCTTAGTAAGTTTGGGCACCTCTATTGAGAGGGACTGCGCAGAGGCCTCCAGCCACTGCAGCTCCAGATTGTGCCTGCCGAACCAGAACTCGTGGGCGTCGACAGCGCAGGACAGCGGAGACTGGGGAGCGCTGGAAAGGGGAGAACGCGGACGAAATCAGGGATCCTTGGGCCCGCTTTCTCCTGGGGAACTTCTCCTGGGAAAGGCGCAACCCCCAGAAAGGGGACAGCTGGGGATCCTCAAGGACAGGAACAGGACAGGCGAGTACTGGGCTATCCGGCTCTGGACTTGGGATTTGGCCATAGGTAGGATGGGAATGGCTGGGAAGCATGCTGGCAACTAGCAGGCCTACTGTTGGAAGACCGGTGGCTAGCAGGCTGGTGGCTAGCAGGCCGGTGGCTTCCGGAACTATTCTGCAGTGGAGTGCTCACTGTCATGCTGTCTGTCTCAGATCTGCCCTGTCTTCTGCTCCTAGTCTGCCTGTTCTCTTTGAGTTTCCAGATGTTAGGTAGTTAGGGAGCTAGAGATGAACAGATAACAAGGGACAGAATAACCTAAAACAAGCACAGGGCAGGATCCTGACAGCTCCTTAGGAATTATTTTCCTGGTCTGCTCCTGAAGCCAAGGCTATGGAAAAGTATATAAATGACTCCCTCACAGGAGGGGTCTTTCGCCCTTCCTCATCCATGCTGGAGCTGAGTTTTTCTTCATGGGGAAGAAGGACAAATCCCTATGCCCTTGCACTGACTACAGAAGACTCAATGATCACCATCAAAACAGATTCCATCTCCATCTCCTTCAATGCTTTCTGGGATTCTCTAATTTCTACAGACGATTTATGATGAAGGACAAGCTTAGCTCGTCTTTTATTCTGTCACACACACACACCCAAATGTATGCATTACATGCAGCTACACTGGCCGACACACACACACACACACACACACACACACACACACACACACACACGCATGCAAATGGAGGCTATGAAATTTGTTTTCCACTTTCCGCAGACAGAGAGTCCAAGATAAAATCCAAACTAGAAAAGACAGACCCTGTGTCTGACTGTGGATATTTGGACTGAGAGAGCATGTGTCGCTTTTTAGGGGTAAGAGCTCACTTCACGTAAATGGAGAAAAACACCCCAGACTGCAGACAGTTCTCTTAAGTTGTGAACGATTCACAGGGTCAAACACTGTAGAAAGAATTAGTGAGAGATTTGAGGAGCTATGCGACAACTTTAATATAAAACATAAATTAGATTACATTATCTGTGATAATGCCTCAAATATGAAGAAACCCTTCAGTCCACAGTTTGTTTTCCCTCGGGCTACAACTGAGAGTGAAGATGACCTAGAAAACAACAACTTGTGGGAGGAAATAAGTGAGGATTACCAGGATGATGTGGAATCCATCCAGAGCACTGAAAGACTGGACTGGAAGAGACAAAATCTCTGGACAGTGCAATGACAGAGGGGGCAAATTTTTCTGCAGTTTACTTCATTCCACTTGTGGGCTAAAGGAATCATTTGAGCCACCCTATAGAGCCAATTGCAGCATCCCCTCTGCTGTATCAACACAGTGGAACACAACCCTTTGTCTTGTGGAGGAAATCACTGACCTGGATCCCCAAAGCCTAAATACTCTCCTGGAAACCCAAAGACGTAAAGGCCTGTGCTTATCAGCCAGAGTCTCTCTCTTGCATACTCTCACTCAACAGCCACTTCATCAGTATGCTGAATACGACTCGTCACCTGGTTGGTTTAGTAAAAGCACTGCAGAAGTCCCTCCAACGCTGTTTTCATGGGATCTTTACCTTCTCTCTGGCTAAGGAAGAAAAGCATCAAGAAGAATGTAAACCATGGCTCATTTGTCAAGGCTGAGCTCATTCGCTACATCCAGGTGTCCTCGGATGAAGGTGATGTGGGGATTTCTGCAAAAGTTATGCAAAGGTCTTCTCGAGGCTCTATCTTGAAGCTATGAGAGTGCTTGCTGTTCCTGCCACCAGTGCACCAGTGGAGAAGGTATTTAGTCACAGAGGCCTTATAAAGCGCCCTCACTGAGCCAGGCTTTGTGCAAGGACACTGTCAAGCTTGATCTTTTTGAAATGTAACCATTCTGTTGCATAAAATGGTAACACTTTATTTCAATGTGCTTGTAATAAGCGTTAATTAATAAGGTACGAATAAGATGCTTATTAACATTATTCTGTTTAGACTATATAAGTGTTAATAATAGCATTTATTAGCCGTTTACTATTCATTTATTAACAGTTTGCAGCTACTGGATCTAAAGTGAGAACAGTCCTTTATTTAGGTTAATAAATCCTTTATTATGCACTTATTAACAGTTAACTATGCAGCTCCCTCATCAGGAATAAGCATTACATGTGGTCAAGGTTGATAAAATGGGAATAAAAATGGCATATAAAAACAATATTTTAGCAGTGAAGCACAAAAAAACACTTTAAGATAGCTCTTTCGCAAAATTCTTTTTTTTTTTTGCTTTCATCACTTTTACATAAATGGCAGCCATACGTGGCTACAAAGAGAATGTTTTATAAAAACATCTTGCTCCAAACAGGCCTTTGAAAAAAAATAATAGTACAATTATTAGTACAATTACAGTATCTTTCAACATTGAATATTGAAAAAGATATTCCGAAAATGTTATATAAAACAAATCAAACCACTAATCACATCAACACAAGTTGCAACCAGTAACCAACAACCAGCTTGATACTAAAATATGATAATAATAGTAAAAGTAGATAATAGGAATAGTTTAATGAAGGCATCGTCTTCCATGGAGCACCGTGTGGACATTTTTTTTTTTAATTAAGCACAAGGAAATGTACAAAGCAAGATTGGGAATCAAAATACAAAATGAAGAATGGAATTCAATCAACAATGGTGGAAATAATGTTACAATACATTCGGCTACACAGCACACAAAGAGGTAAAATTAAATTGAAACCAAGAGAGAATAAATATTTCTTAACAAACAAAATAAACAACAATAAGAAACAATCAGGTATACTCTACAGATAAGCAAAAGGACCGAGATATAGATGTATAAATTCTTTCTGCCTTTCTGTTCATTTCTTTCCATATTGTTCAGTGACTTAAAGGTGCAATAGATAACTTTTCAACTTTCCCCCATAGCGTTTCCAAGTGGTATTGTTGTTTGGGACACTGTCGCAAAGACAATGGGCTCACTTTACGATTTTGCTCAGAGCGTAGCTCCATGAAGTGATGCACTGCAAGAAAACATTTTCTTTGTATAGATTATCAAATGGACAATGGATCATTTGTTTTGTTTGTGGCTGCTAGTGTAGCTAAAGTTAGTAACATGGCTTACGCTACTGCTAGCAGCCTAGCCACTCCCCAAAGCAAGAAACAACCCTAAAAATACCAATCTGTACTAGAAACCTTTATCTTAGTGATACGATGAAGGCAGAGAAAAACATGCGGTAGTATTACTAAAGCCCCTTACCAACTTGCACTGAAAGCTATAAATCCACTGGCAATGTTCCGTATTAGGGTCAGGTTGGAAAGGGAGCCAGTGTCGATGTTCCATAAAAGTCGTTCCGTAGATTTCCCCACTCTTGACCTAGTATAATTTCCAGGAAAATGCCGGTATGGTGAATGGAAATGTGGGTGAATGGTAGCAGTAACATAGCCGTAAAGTAGGGGTGGAGCCGAATCCAAATAAAGCACAAATAGAGGGTTTTTATGAAGATTTATTCCGTACAAATACAAATATATATATATATGTGTGTGTATGTTTTTGGGAAGAAAAGAGTCCGAACCATGGAGCTTTGCTGCAAAGATGAGAAACTGAAACACTTCCAGTTTCTACGGAGACAGGTCTTTAAATTCTTAAATTTTGGGGGATGGTAGCTCAGGAGGTAGAGCTGGTCATCTAGTAATCTAAAGGTTGCTGGTTCGATCCCAGGCTCCTCCTGCTAGCATGCTGTTGTGTCCTTGAGCAAGACACTTAACCCCTAATTGCTCCTGATGGCTGCATCCGTCAGTGTTTGAATAATTGTAAGTCACTTTGGATAAAAGCATCTGCTAAATGTAATGTTTATTATTTTTCTTCTTAAAAATGCCACTCCGACCTAGACGTGTCTGTTAGAGTTAGGGGTGCGGTGTGGGGACATCGGGCAGAAGTGCTTCGTGTGAAGAAGCGAGCGGACAGGGAGAGGTGGAATGGGTGGAGAAAGTTCAGTCTCCAGAGGCAGTAGAACAGGTTGAAAATGATCACACTGATTTAACAACATTGGCTTCGTGTTATTGCATCGGGGGCCGGGGATGGGGGCTCTGTCCCCTCTCAGTCAGCGGAGGAAAGAGCCCGTGGGGCAGGGAGATGGGGAACGAAGCACTGGTCTAAAAAATGATTCCGTTGCCTCGTCTTTCGTGATATCAGACACCCCTCGCGTGAACATTACATAATGTATCCGTAACATTCATCGATGGGGGAACTGACTCCATATGGAACTTTTCTGTAATGGAGGCCAATGTGGGAATGACTACCCACTGCCTTTCGTATATTTTTTTTATCCAGCAATGTTACAGAATCCTGGTGGGAAAGGGGCTTTATTATGCAGGATGCGTTACTTACCGATCCAGTAGAAAGAATGTCAACTGAAAGTAATTTAGGAATGCTCTCAAGTCCCGGAGCTCTCTCCATCGAGTGAATACCCGTCCGAGGTTTACTCTTGTTTTACCTCTATTTCTATCACTCTCCACTCTTTGCCTTCTTTGCCTCCTCCAGCAACTGGGTAGAGTTTCCACTGCCACCTCGGATGCTCCACCGTCCCGCATTCCCCGCTTCTGGTTGTGCAATGGTTGACGCACTTCCTGTGACGCATTGCCGTAAATCCATCATTTTCCTGGGAGATCGTACCTGGTGGCAGTCTGAATGCATAGTGATATCGAGGTTCATAGGAAACCAATCTAAACGCCGATAGTGTCATTATTCTATCCATAACATTGTGCAATCAATAAGTAAGATAATTAAAAGCAATAAAGTTGTCTATTGCTCCTTCAAAGTGGTTGGGAAATGTATGCATGAACACAGTGAAAGAGAGA
This sequence comes from Zeus faber, assembly GCF_960531495.2. Lineage (NCBI taxonomy): Eukaryota > Metazoa > Chordata > Actinopteri > Zeiformes > Zeidae > Zeus > Zeus faber. Next base: position 7,063,671 of record NC_137205.1, read on the forward strand.
TTACTGCGATTGCACTTACAAGTACAGTATGTATATGATATTAACCCCAAATAATTACAAGATTAACACAATCTGAAATGTTTGCATCCAAGTTGTCCATAAAGTAAATAATTTCATTATAAGTAAATGAAGATATGTTATTCAATTTTAGTAACAGCCAATTATGAATATCAGTCCAAAACAATTAAGCGTATGAATATTTAAAAGATAAATGGTTTCAGCCTCTGGAAAACAAAAGCTGCAGGCATCCACTTCAAATTCTAATCTTTTGTGAAGACAATCACTAACATGGTATATTGCTGATACTATTTTTAATTGGGTTTCTTTGACTTATGGAGCAATAGGACATGATATATAAAAAGAAAAGGACTGTTTCCTTAAAGGGACCTCTGTATTCTTCCGTACAGAGCTTGAGTTAAAGTCCCCAAAATATATTTGTTTAAAAACTAAATGAACTTTTTTGTTATTAGATCTTTTATCCAACAAATTGACCAACTCACCAACTTTTGGAGAAGACAGTGTAATCAGAGAAAATGGCATACATTTTTATCATTCAAAGTAAAGGAATGGGAATTGATTAAACAATTTTATCATACACTTTTCTTGAAATAATAATTTTGTACCTACTGGTAAAATCATTAAAGGACAATAATTGTCCATCTGAATTCAGTAAATCATGTACAAATGTTAAACCATTGTCATACTAATCAGCTTTAATGATTGGTTTTCTATTTATTGTAATAACCCAGTTGTTCCACATTAAAGAATTCTGTGGTCAAATATTGTGGGGAATTATAATTTTTCCATAATGTAACACTTGTTTGTGGCAGGATTAATCGGGCACTCTTGCCGGATTCCCCATTTTATTGGGAATCTCATTCAATAGCCATGGCTGAGCGATACACCACTCTTAATATCGTTATAAAGTATTGGAATTACATTACAAAAGCTTGTTCCGAAATCAAACATTTTCAAGGCTTTAAATAAAAAGGGGTGTTATAAAGTATCAAAAGCTTTAAAGGAATCTGAGAATAAAATGAAGCTATCATGTGGGATCAGTGATTTATAATCAAGAATATCAAAGACTAATCAAGTATGATTATAAATATGTCTCCCTTTGATAAAATGGGGTTAAAATTGTGTTTATCTTGCTTAGCCCTTTCTTAAGTCTATTGATATAGACCTAAGAAATATACATGTCCTAAGAGCTTGTAATCTAAGGAGAGTAACAGGTTTTTTGTCCACGGATAATTTGTCTTTGTTCGGTTTTAGTGTAAGTGTGATTATGCCTTATTTCATGGTGGTTGAGAAAATAGATTTGTCTATACACCTTTAAAGGATCCGAAATCAATTCTCTAATTTCAGTCTGGAAGTTTTTGTAAAACTATTTTGTGAAACCCTCTGGACCCGGTGCCTTTCCAATAGATATCTGTGAAATGGCCATGTCCAGCTCTGCTTTAGAAATTAGCTTCTGTGAGAACTTTAAATTTTCTCATCTATTTTTGGGGTCCAGTCCTTTTAGCAAACTGAGGGAAAACAGCATAACCATCTCGGAGATGAGCTTTCAGTCCCTTTTTCCTGGCTTTTTCACCTTTGGCCAGAGACGAGCCTGGCCTTCTCGGTCCTCTTTGCAGAAGTCCTCTCTAAAGCACATTTTCCTCTCATTACAGATCTTGGATTTTTTGGACGTCTTCCAGACTTCATCGTGGACCATACTCATAGACATTGTCAGACGATCTGTCTGGATCTGTCGACTCTCGTTTTATGGCCCAGCCTGTGCAGTGCATCCACCGTGTTTTGTAATTGCTCAGCTGAGAGGAGGACATTGGTCAGGATCCTAATCACTACTTCTCTGATGTTTTCCCCTTCTCTCCTCTTGTACATCTTGCATGCTCCAGACACGATTCATGCAGTGCTGCATTTTCTTTCTGATGTGTAACCACCTGCTTCTTCAGCTTGTCCACGTCTTCTAATATTCCTTTCAAAGCAAGCATATTCCCATCAACCGACTCTTTGACTTTGACGACTGCTTCGGTATTTTCCCTCAGTTGCCCCTCAAAAGCTTGGATATCGTCACTTTAGGTATCAAATTTACAAGTGAGAATCTGAATGGCGCTAATATAATAATAAATCCTCAGTTATATATATAATTGTGGCCTGAGTGCCGGAGATCAAAATGGGAAGAGACCCCCACAAGTAAGGGTTTAGGGAGGGAGGGGGAGTCTTGCTGGCCGTGGTGCGCCGACATGGCGAGAGTTTTATTGTTCATTTCGATCCCCGACACGCAGGCCACAATTATATATATATAACTGTGTATTTATAATATTAATTGCAGATAATAGTCCTCTCATGTGCAGGGAGAATGGCATTCCGCTCCTGGGCTGCTCACGAGCCTGTGCGCCGATCTCCTCTGGAAGACAAACAAACATTTAGAAAACTCCCTGCCTCGAGTCGGACCAGTCAGGGCCGTGTGGGCGCCGATTGGGCCGCTTTGAGGCACCTTGGTGGCCGTGGGAAAAGGGAAACGTGCTGTTGTCCGCAGCCGGTGCTTGACCACGCGCCTTTGTCCGCCACAACAACGTTTTCGTAATTGAATGAAACAAAAAAGACCCGCTGTATCCCGCGTTGCTCCAAACTCCGCGCTGCACCACATACCACGGTCAAAGTCGAAACTTATTGTTAAATTAGGCCTTTTAGGTCTAATATGAAGAAAGAGTCAGCAACTGGGTTGCATATTTCTCGCCTCCAGATTTGTTCAAAAACAGATTTGAATGTGCTGAAAAAGTGAAATCAGTGAAAGTTTACAGAGATATAAGAAGATATAATGGAATCCAGCGAAAGCTTAAACCCCATTGGCTCACAGAACTAGGTGCCTCAAGAGGGTGTCTCCACCCACAAAAAACACGTTTTGGAACACTACAATGGAACACAAAAAGCATGTTTGGGGACCTCAGAGACCATAATCAGCTTGTTAAAAAGGAGCATAATAGGTCACTGAACTCTCCTTGCAACTTGGTCTGTCTCATTGTCATGCTTTTAGGTTGAAACCTGCCAGTACCAGTGAACATTACACACACACACACACACACATACACACACACACACACACACACACACGTATGTTGCATATATTCCTGTGCAGGGAGTTGCGTGGTTAAAACAGTTGAGCTTCTCCAAAGGTGGAAGACCTCCTGACATGAAAGCAGCAGCTGAGAATGTTTTATGATTGCAGGAGGTAGGAGGGAGGTGGGGGGCTTGTAACAGGGACAGAAGCACTGTTATTGTGGAAGAAATTCTTCCGCAATGATCGGTGAGGTTAATCTGCCCGCTACAAGAAAACAAAACTGAGAATATTCAAGATTATTTACTCTTTAGAATAAAGAGAAAGGTTCAGTACTGCTCCAAAGCAGTGTTCAGACCAGTCTGATCTTATTTCTGATCAAGAGATCTGTATACAACGACAGAGGATGTGGCTTGGGTCAGAGGTCCCAAGTCTGCGCCCCCCAGCTGTTTCCTTGGGTGCTACCCCCAGACAGTGAAATTCACAGGTACTTGCAAACTTGACCTGGCAGACGCGGATTGCACGACAATGCACCTCTAGGCTCCTCTGTTGAGTTTCTTCATCTCCATAGAAGGTAAACAGGGCCAGATGTGATCTGATTCTTTCATGTTACATATTAGACATTGTAGGGAAGAAAACATTTCTCTCTACATAAACTCTGGGGGGGTCCTGGGGAAACGGAGACAAATGTTTTAAACCCCCTTCTGGAGGTTTAGGCCTTTGTCCTCATTTAAAATAGTTGATCGAATGCATTTTTCTCTCACAGTATACACCGGCACCATTTATGCAAAAAGTGCAAGTACCAATCAAAGCACATTTGGTAATACTTTTGTTAGCCTGTTCGCCCATGAGCCTTTACTCTGCTCACTCAACTATTGGAGGTTGGGGGTTGCATTACTGGCAGGACAATCCCTTATCTGCCAAACACACTGACATAACTACAACAAGTTGTAGTTTCAGTGAATCCTTTTTTTCCCGCACTCGACCACACCTTTGCACAGTAATCCCTATGAGTCTGGATCGCTTTTTGCACATTCTGGGCAATGGCATGTTGTGGTACAAACCAATGACCATCTCTTTATGACTGGCAGGTCTCCCCCTATCATAGCAACCATTTTTCAAAACTGTTTTGACCATGAACATGCATTGTCCACTGATCATTGTCCACCTGACACTTTTAGCTGGGGCTTTTGTTTCAATGAGTGATTTAACCCAAATGCAGTGCTTTGATAGATTGAGAACTAATTCATTAGCGTGTACCTACAGCTGAGTAGCTCCATATTCATTTTTTTTCTGTCAGGTCAGTAGCTGACACTGCTGGTATACATCGATCAGCCACAACATGAAAACCATCACTAATAACCACTAATATTGTGCAGATCCCACTCGTGCCACCAAAACAGCTCTGACACAAGACCTTTGAAGGTGTCCTGTGATATCTGGCACCAAGAGGTTAGCAGCAGATCCTTTAAGTCCTGTAAGTTGCGAGGTGGGGCCCCCATGGATCAGGCTTGTTGTTCCAGCACATCCCACAGATGCTTGATGGGGTCGAACCCTAATCCCGGCCATCCACGTGATGTGGAAGAAAAACGTGATTCATCAGACCTGGCCACTTTCTTCTGTTGCTCCATGATCCAGTTCTGAAGCTCATGTGCCCACTGTAGGTGCTTCCGGCGGTGGACAGGGGTCAGCATGGACACATTGAGCGCTCTGCAGCTACACAGCCCCATAAGAAGCAAGCTGTGATGCATTGTGTGTTCTGACACCTTTCTATCATAGCCAGCATCAACTTTTTTCAGGTATTTGTACTACAGTAGCTCTTCTTGAGACAGAAGAAGTTTCTTTTCATGGACCACTTGGACCACTACATACCTCGGAACACCCCACAAGACCTGCCGTTTTGGAGATGCTCTGACGGGGTTGTCTAACATCAGAATTTGCCTCTTGTCAAAGTTGCTCAAATCCTTACATTTGCCCATTTTTCCTGCTTCTTTCCACTTCAAGAACTGACTGCTCACTTGTTGCTTAATATATCCCGGCTCTTGACAGGTGCCACTAGAACGAGATGATCAATGTTATTCACTTCACTTGTCAGCGGTTTTACTGATGTGGCTGATCGGTGTATACTGTATAATGTTGTATCCTCAGCATACAACACTGCTCTTGCTTGTTTTAGAACAAGTCATTGGTGAAGGGAACAGTAAAGGACCTAAATCGATACCCTGTGGCACACTGCACTGTACCTCTTCCACCCTAGAAAAGCTGCCATTATTATGCCATTGCCATTGTTTTCTCTAGCTGCACCAAAACTTTGGAACAGTCAGTTAACATTGGATCAACTAACCGATCCAGATATCCAGGAATACATTTCAATAACACTGCAAGGAAGAAAATACTGCCAACTGTTTGTTCTTCCTGGGAACAGAAGGAAGAATTTTTCTTATTACAGCCGTATCATCTGCATGGTAAGGGGAGCGTGGCTGAAGAAACACACACACACACACACACACACACACACACACACACACACACACACACACACACACACACACACACACACACACACACACACACACACACACACACACACACACACACACACACACACACAGAGGGTCACACAGCATTCAATTGACCAGACAGGATGCCATGATGTCAGATACATTCTGTCCATTCAGCATTTGGCTCCCACACACACACACACACACACACACACACACACACACACACACATACATACATGGGCGCGCGCGCGCACGCGCGCGCACAAGATACTCCACTGCACAATGAAATGTGTATAAGCCCAAGATAGGTTGATTTAACGGTGTGTGTGTGTCTGTGTGTCTGTGTGTCTGTGTGTGTGTGTGTGTGTGTGTGTGTGTGTGTGTGTCTGTTTTGACGGTTTGTGAGTTGGTGTCTGGCATGGTTCCCAGTGTGATGACTATTCATGCAGGCAAGGCTTAACTTTTGTGCCGAGTAACTTTGTGACCATTATCTGACCTTAGTGTGTGTGTGTGTGTGTGTGTGTGTGTGTGTGTGTGTGTGTGTGTGTGTGTGTGTGCATTGGTATCTGTTTGTATGCGTAAATTCCTACAAAAATTCGTCCACGTGTATATATATCTATATATATATATATTTATAAATACTGTACTTTGCAAAAGTTTTAGGCACTTTAGATGTTTCACAACAACATTTGCCTTAGCCAGTTATGGTATGGTCACACCGCCGGCGACAGGGCGCTGCAAAGCGACAGGCTGCAAGGCGACAGGCTGCAAGGCGACAGGCTGCAAGGTGACAGGCTTCAAGGCGACAGGCTGCAATGCATTTCAAACGGAGCTCAGCTTCATCCAGCTGCGGGGGACAGATTGACAACCGGCAACGGACTGACAGCTTCACAGCGAGAAGGAAAGTTGAGAAGGTTTCAACTTTATGCAAATGAGCAGTGCCGAGCGCCGGGCAAGCCAATAGGAGGGAAAATACGCTCTCAATGAAGCCGGTCCTTGGAAAATGGACGCTCAGACCACTGCATTGACAAACAAACGCCAGGCACACAGAGGCCGTCACGAGACAAGAGCTGCTTGGCTTCCTGCTGCAGCCCCGTCACTGGTGTTGTGACCCTACCATTATTTTATGTCTTCTGCATTCGTGTCAATATGTCTGTAGCATGACAATGAAACCAAACATACAGCCAGAGTCATAAAGAACTATCTTCAGCGAAATGAAGAACAAGGAGTCCTGCATTAGATATAGGTTGCATATAACAAGTATGGCCTCCATAGAGCCCTGTTCTCAACATCATGCAGTCAGTCTGGGATTACATGAAGGGACAGAAGCAATTGAGACCTGAGCCTAAATCCACAGAAGAACTGTGGCAAGTTCACCAAGATGCTTGGAACAACCTACCTGACGAGTAACTTAAAAAGAGTGAGAATGAGAATTGGGGCTGTTTTTTCTGTTTTCCACACTTTGTATGTTGTTAATTGATAAATACAAACTACAAACATACAAAATACAAACATGGCTTATTTTTGAAAGCATCCTCACTTTACAGCATCTTTTCAAAAGTGCCGAAAACTTTTGCGCAATACAACACATAGGAATCTACAAAAGTCTGTTTTTCAATAGTTGATTAGTCAAGCGAATACTTGTTTTGAACATTTTGTCTTTTTTGCCATTGTTTATTTTCTTTACTGCATTGAACGTAGTTTTGAGGCATAAGAGACCAGGAATATATTCTTCCACTGTGTCCCAGGTGTTAATTGGAGCTAGTAGTAGGGCAAACAGTGCCCCTCCCTCCGGGGCTTCAGCTATTATTTCTGAGCAATTTTTAAGCTCCATGCATCGCTTCGAGCAAATGCCGGATGCACTGAAGACTCTTATGAGGAAACTGTGTTTGCTGGTATTTGCACATGTGTATGCACGTGTGCGGGCCGAAGGGACGCAACGAAACTCAAAACACCAGTTATCGTGGCGTGGCTGTTTGATGTGTAAACTGCGCTTTCACGCTTGCAGCGTTTTAATGTTCTCTCTCTCTCTCTCTCTCTCTCTCTCACACACACACTCTCACTCTCACCAACACACATACACCGATCAGCCAC
>NC_137205.1:7073829-7106329 GCF_960531495.2 Zeus faber
ATGACCAATAGCAACACTTTTTCACGCTGTTTTCATTCGTTTGAATGGAAACATCCGGAACTGTTGAGCCATAAACACACACACGCACACGCACACGCACACGCACACACACAATCGCAAATCCATTTTCCTCTTGCTCCACTGTGATATGTGCCCCCAGGGAAAGGTAGAAAAGCAGAGCGCAAGAGAGAGAGACAGAGACAGAGGCAGGCAGGAGAAAGGAAGAAATTGGAGAGGGGGAGGATTTGGAGGGAAATTGAGAGACAAAAACAAGAAGCTGTATTAGTTGCAATGGGCCGGGCTGAAAGTTAAAACAAACTTTCTGCCAAATACACAACCGCAGCCTCTTTCTGTGTTCGTGTGTGTGTGTTTGTGTGTGTATGTGTATGTGTATGTGTATGTGTATGTGTGTGTGTGTGTGTGTGTGTGTGTGTGTGTGTGTAATGTCTGACCACAACAATTACAATTAGAGCCAATAACAATAAATGTGTTTTTAACAACCAGTGCGGAAAACGTTCAAATTCCCCTTAAAATACATTGAAAGTGGAAACTAGCTCTGGTGTTGCAAGATCAAAATTGCAAGGCTGTACTAAGACATTTTATATGGCAGTTACAGACAGAATACCGGCTCTGTTTTCACCAGAACAAGCTGAAGTTTCATACTGGACGTGAGAACTTTTTTTCTTTTGAGATTCAGTGATTGACGAGTCATTAAAAAGATTTGTTAGAACAAATCGCTAGGAATGAATCATTTGCAGGTCTTGCGTCACTAACTATTAGTAGGTCCTAATAATAACCACAATCCTATGGGTTTGTGATGTTTTGTGACTTCCTGTTAGTAGTTAACAGGATAGTGGTGTGGTGTGGGATTATTCAATTGTAAAAAGCGCGCAGTGACAGAAGAAAAAGGTTGGGAAACACTGTTCAATAGGATCCAATAAGAACAGTAACACCGAAATAATCAAGCACAATTGAACAAATAGTGAAGTGCAACAACCTGTCCAACTCATAATTACCTACAAGAAGCAGAAGACAAAAGCAAAGTATGGCTCATGATCCTATCATGAATTATGGCCTTTTGACCACACACACACACACACACTCCCACACTCTCACACACACACACACACACACACACACACACACACACACACACACACACACACACACACACACACACACACACACACAGGCCAAAAGAAATGCTGTAAAAGTAATTCACAAACCATTAAAATCAATCCTGAATTTAACTGATATGGTCCCTTAGCCGTGGCATTCGGCAAAGAGCTGGAAATGTGGCTGGACGTGTCTTTGACTGAGACAGCTATAAAAAGAGAATCACTACTCCGATATATATGACACAAAAGCGTGAATAACTTTTTGTAGGACACAAAAACATTCAAGTGACTTGATTATCAATTTGTATAGGGGCCTTGACTGTCAGGAAATAGTAAACTCATACATATTTCGTTCACATTCTCTTAATTTTGCAACAATAAACACACTGAATGATGAGGAAGAATTATTCAAACTGTCTTCATCTTTATCCTGGCTGCTTGGAGATTTTGAAGTTTTACTTTACCACTAACACCCCCTAGTGAACCCAGGATGAAACCGCACCCATTAATAGCCCCTTTAGTGAGCGAAGGATGAACCAGTACGCACTAGTCCAGCAGGATTCCCTTGCTCAGTGCATCCCTCCGGGACACAGTTCTGTGGGACCCTTCCCCTTGTCCACGGCTTTCCTCCTGTTCAACACCTGGCCATCAGTCGTCCTGGGCCAAGGTGGTGGTCCACGGTCGCAAAAGATACTCGGATGGGACTGACGCACCACCTCGCCTAGGCCTCTCCAACCGCTGCATGACCCTGCCTCTGGACACTCAAGTGGGCGGGCAGGTGTTGACACAGCAATGCCAAATTAACGCTCCTCGTCCCGGCTAACGACCTTCTCTTCTCATCATATGATGTTGACAGAGGCGGTGATCAGACTCTCTGAAGGTCATCTTCAGAAGTCTCATGTAGCTGCCTCGCCACAACACTCGCTTGTTCGCCATACGCAATCCGCAACTTCAACAGAGAGTGGGGAAACAGATTGCACACCCTCCTGCCATGAGAAACCACAGCCGTCATCTCCTTGTCCCCTTTTCTCCGCAACCACATGAGTAGTTGGGCACTCTATAACCAGAAACATCCGTTTCATCAATGCAGACATATACTGCTTCCCTGGTGCCACGGTCCTTGTCATCCTGAGTAAGCTCCCAGGGCTGCTGTGTTCACTCATCATATAGCTTGTCAACAGTCTGAGCTGACCAAAAATGATTTTAACAACCTTTTAAACTCTTTACATAGTGTGTATTCCCATACTGGCCCGTGGAGCAGAAAATTTCAGCAGAATCCTCAGCCTCCACACATAGCTCCAGTCTGCCTGCAGAGCTCACTATATTGATTTTATTGACAATTCTAATTTGTTTTGGGATCGTTTTTCCCTCTTCAGGATTGACAGAGTCCACCCCAACAGGCTGGCTAGCCAAATGCTATCGGTCAACTTGTAGCAAGCAGTACAATCCTCTCCACATGACCGACCATTTATATCACTAACACCCTCCCCGGAACATCCATCTCCATCTATGGTGGCACCTCAGCGTACTGTCCCCTCTGCGAGCTCCCCCTACCGGTCCTATCAGTCATTAATCCCCTCATAGGGCAATTTCCCCATACAGACCATTATTGGGGACAGGGCCTCCCATCCACACTGCACATCTGACTCCGCCAGGAGCCTTGTGCCTCTGCCTGCTCAGCTGCTAAGAATACATTTACAAAGTGGTGTAGTGGTTCCTGGAGAAATGGGTATACCCTTTATTTTTGCCAAAAAGGTTTTTTTTAAGCGGAACATCCAGCTAAAGATAAACCACCTGTATTATAAACAGTGACATGTAAGACTACTCCTGCATATTTAGTTCACCCAAAAATGGGCCACTAGTATTTGAAAACTTTCGCTTAACTTCTGCTGCTTGACTTCAGGGAGTAACGATCATTATGGAATTAACATTAGCCACGGAAGAGCAATCAATCAATACTGGTCCACAGACTATAGGGTAAGACAACCACATTATAAGCTACTGTTCATGTTAAGATAATCTCTTTAGTAGGTGTTTTAAAGGCAACATATGTTAGAATGTCTCCCATGTGTTGGCTACGACTGAATGATACACCTCAGAGGGGATATAGAAGTGGGTATACACAAGGTTACGTGAGGAGTACCTGTTGTGGCGGACCAAGGGGCGTGGTCAAGCATCGACTGCAGACAACAGCACGGTTCCCTTTCCCGCAGCCGCCAAGTTGCCTCGAATCGACCAAATCAGCGCCTGCATGGCTCCTTCTAATCAGATTTTGCTGATTTTTTTTAATCATCAATTATAAAGCTGGACGGAGTCTTAATTGTCTGGGATTTAAATCTTCATATTTATGATACTAGGTGTAACACTGCCTCTGAATTTCTGAATCCCACTGAATCCTTCGATTTTATTTAACACATCTGGCTCTGCACACTCGGAAGGGCACACTCTGAACCTTGCTTTTACACATGGTATAGATATTGAACTTGTTGGCTCTAAGGATCTATTTTGTCAATGACCACACATGTATTTTACTTGATATTTGATATTCATACAAGACGCACCTGCAACCAACTGTTAATTTCTCCATAATATTTAACAGCAATATTGTTTTAAAGGACGGCGATGTGGAGACTTTGGTCCAATCTTTTAACACTCACTGCTCCTTGGTACTGGATAAAGTGGCTCCTTCCAAACTTAGAAAGGTCCCCTTCATAAACTCATTCGAATGGATAAATGAAACGATCCAGAGTTTTACGCGCAAATGCCGTATGACCGAGCTCTCGTGGAATGCCACAAAGCTTGAAGTATAGGTAACATCTCAAAGAACTTACAGTATGGGTGTCCTCAATGACATGGTGAAGGCTGAGAGATATTATTTCTCTAATCTTATATCTTCCAGCAAGAGAACTCCTAAGGTCCTGTTTGATACAATAAACAGTATTGTCTCTTCAAGTCCACTAACTAGTGGTTCTTCGAACTCATCCATCTTGGATTGCCTTTGTCCTGTTTCTTTAGATGATATTACAGCCTTGTTATGAAAAAATAAACCCTGCTCAAGTCCACTAGATGTCCTCCCAACCTCTGCTTTAAATGTTTTTAAATTATCCGGCCTCTATTTGGTCACTATTATACCCTTTTTCCACTGCGCCAAAGCCTGGTAACATCCAGTATTTGTCATCAGTGGGAAAGGTACCACCCAGGTTTTAGTCCCAGGACAAATGACCCTGCAATAGTCATAGGCTTTTATTGGCTCCAGCTCCGATCGGCTCAACAGGACACCCGTTTGACCTGCTAATTTTGGTCCCTTTTCCGGCGTGATGTGACGCTCGTTGAAGTTCCCGACATTGGCGTATGAATAGACAGGAATATCCGTGTATCATTCAATCATTTCATATCCCATTTAGAATCCAAAATCAAAGTCAGAAATTACTAACATTTTTCCTGCAGGGGATTGTGGGGGACCATGAAATGTTTCGAGTGTGGGGACCACAGCGGAGAACCCCCACGCTCCCCACCGGGCTCCGAGCCACTACAGCACTGCAAGCTGGTCTCCAAACCGAAGGGGCACCGCCGCAGTGTCATTTTTACCAATCACACTGGAACCATGACAGAGCCCTTCTCCGGCGTGTTTGTGATGTCTAACATAAAATGTCTAACATAAAACATAACATAAAGTCCACTGACTATGAGAAAGGAGTCAATCTCCTATTTTTAGTGGGTTTACTCGCGTTTAAAAAATCCTGGTTTACCTGCTCATTTTGGTGTAAAACTGTATTATAAACCGCTCTCTTTTATCAGGGTGTGGGTCCCTCGCTAAGCAGGCCATTGTTCAACCTTTGTTGAAAAAAAAACATACTTGGACTCCTCCCTGCCTGACAACCATAGGCCTATCCCCGAACTCCCTTTCTTGCCTAAAATTTTAGAAAGGGTTGTTGAAAAGCCACTTGTTCAAACGCTGGATTTGTGCAGGGTGTTTTCACAAATTTCAATATGTTTTTTGGAAGCTACACTCCACTGAAACGGCTCTCCTTAAGGTTTCAAACGATATCTGAATGGCTGCAGACGCTGGAGAGTGTGCGGTTTTGGTTTTATTAGACCTTAGCGCAGCATTCGATACAGTTGACCACCACATATTAGAAACAACGCCCACTAACACATACCTAGTGGACAAATGATGAAACAACACCCACTAACACACCTAGTGGACAAATGCTGAAACAACATCCATTAACACACCCCTGGTGGACAGTTGATGAAACAACACCCACTAACACACCCCTAGTGGACAGTTGATGAAACAACACCCACTAACACACCCCTAGTGGACAGATGTCAGGACAGATCAATTTAATCAATTCAATCAATTCAATTTATTTTTATTGTATTTTATTGTATATATTTTTATCTTATTCTATAAGTATTCAACTTACTGTATTACGTTTTAGGAGTCAGTTAGTCGGTCTATTAGAAAGGAATTTTCTACTTTTATTTTTATTTTTTCCTAGGACATATTGTGTGCTATCACCGGGTGCGTTGCATTACATTTCACTGCATATATGTATGAAAGTATGTATATGTATGTGACAAATAAAAATCTTGAGATGATGAAACAACACCCACTAGTGGACGGATGATGAAACAACACCCACTAACACCCACTAGTGGACAGTTGATGAAACAACACCCACTAGTGGACGGATGATGAAACAACACCCACTAGTGGACGGATGATGAAACAACACCCACTAACACCCACTAGTGGACGGATGATGAAACAACACCCACTAGTGGACAGATGATGAAACAACACCCACTAACATACCCCTAGTGGACAGATGATGAAACACCCAGTAACACACCCCTAGTGGACAGATGATGAAACAACACCCACTAACACCACCGCACAGTTCAGAAAGCAGAAGAAACTGAGAGCCATAGCACCCACCCCTATCCACGCATTCACACATGCACACTGGTGATAGCAAATTTGGGGCCAGTGATCAATATTGAATATTAAATCGGTATTGACAAATTCCAGATATATATAACTTTCAAACCTAAACATGGATGCAGGCACAGTTTTTTTTTAAAACATCAAACAAACTCTGGTTGATTAATCGTTTTTTAACTGTTAAATGTTTACATATAGTCAATGTAAGATGTAAAAATTCTCTATTTATACATTTTAATCATTTGCAGTGTGTGTGTATATATATATATACACACACACACACACACACACACATACATTTAAGACATATATACAATACAATTATTACAATGAATACAGTACAATTATTTCATTATTATGGGGCTTATTTTATTATTATATTATTATTATTATTATTATTATTATTATTATTATTAATTATCGCCATTTAGACCGGGGACATGACGGCATTGTTCGCTGCCCGGAAAGTATGTTGCGCGCCCTAGGAACCTTCGAACGGGGAGGAAATTAAACGGAGGACACAACCCAAACATGGCGGATGTCCCTGATGATGCGCCCGAACGTGAGTCTTTTTCAAATCGAACTTAATTTTTTTTTTTTTAACAGGAAAGCTTTTTGTGTAGAATTTTTGTTGTTTGTTTGTGCTGTCAGTTATTATTATTAAATTAATTATTAAATAAAAAAAATATAACAAATGTGGCTTTAGTCTCCACGTTGCGCGATAAACCTATGACACATTGAATATATGAAACGTTATTCCGAAAGGGATCAGAGAATTCCGTAAAAATAATTACAAAAGAAACGAGCCGCAAGTCAACGGTGGAGTGAAACGTTACTCAGCTGGCTGATGAAACCGCCCTTCTCAATATCGCAATCGTTCCAGAGTTTGGTCCCGTGTCCTGATGTGTTCTATCTGCGTCAGTCCCAAGAGTTTATACAACCAGCACCCAAACGCGTCAGTCTCACTCTGCCTTACATATACTACATTTATTTTAGTCGTGTTTTGGGGTTTTTACTCACAGACAGACAGAATTCACTTTCTTTGTATAATTTTGCCATTTTTTTTTAAAATTCGTATTGTTATTTTCCCCTCTATCATCAGATATACATCAGATATATCTCGAAGCCCCTCCTCCTCTGGATTCCAATATGACCATTTCACCATGGTATTGAAACTGCTCAAACAGCTGCATCCCAAAGTGTTCATTTACCTTTACAGACTGCCCGGGCACTCAAAGTGAGCAGGCTGGGAAGACCTCAACATGCCAGGGATGTCCCAATCAGAGAATCTGTGCCTCAGGGGCCACCAAGGCCCCCGACCCTGGTAAGAGCATTGCTGCCGAAATGTGCTATGAATGCGGCGTGTTTGTCCTTTTGTGGTGTGGTGGAATTAAGAATCAAAAACAAATGTATTCAGTATATGTATGTATGTAAACACACACATACACATGTTCTTGAAAAACAAGTGACACTCCTTATCATTACACATCACTACTACCTCTTACCACCAAAATCACCTGGCGAGGACACAATCACAAACGGTGGCATAACATTTCCACCATAATAAGAGCTAACTTCCTTTGGAATATTATATAATAGTCTTAACTTCCTTTGGAATGTCACCCAATGCATATTAAGGACATTGCAACATAAGCAGGATATCAATTGTCCCACCAAAATTTGATTGTGGATTCCAGGTCTCAAATAATCTTAAGCTGCTCTCCCCCCCCCCACCCAGCTATTGCGGAAATAGCAGAGAAGTTGTCAACAGTCAAATATAAGATCCTGGTGCTTTCGGGGAAAGGAGGTGTGGGAAAGAGTACCTTCAGCGCACACCTGGCCCATGCCCTGTCCAGCGACGACACCAAGGAGGTAGGCGAAGTCCAGACTAATGGCTCTTGATTCTACAGCCCTTTATGTAATATTTATTATTTAAAAAAAAAAAGTTTTTTTTCCCCTCACGTTTCACATACTCCATCACACAAGTACAACGTGCAGTGAAATGCTATTGCTGGCTCCTAGATATGGTTAATAAGTCGTGTGTGTGTGTGTGTGTGTGTGTGTGTGTGTGTGTGTGTGTGTGTGTGTGTGTGTGTGTGTGTGTGTGTGTGTGTGTGTGTGTGTGTGTGTGTGTGTGTGTGTGTGTGTGTGTGTGTGTGTGTGTGTGTGTGTTCACAGAATGTATATATGTATATGCCTAATTAATAGACTGTTATAAATATAGAGTAAGGTGCTTAAGTTCCAGGTGTATGAGTAGTGAGGTTATGGGGTGGGGGGCATCATGTTGGGAACAATAGGCAGGCCTAGGCAATGTCCTCATTCATTGTCTGGATGGCCTGAGGGTAGAAGCGCCTCCTTTGGCCTCTGGTGCCTTCTACCCGACCGCAGCAGCGAGAGGAGGCCATAATCTGGATGGCTGGGATCCTTCAACATCCCTTCAAGGCCTAGGTCTTGCACCGCCTGGTATAGATGGCCTGGAGGTGAGGAAGTGCATCCCCTGTGATACGTTCTAATAACCTTACCACTCTCTGCAGGGCCTTTCGGTCCTGCATGGTGCTGCTTCCATACCAGGCAGTGATGTTCTCAGTCAGGATGCTGTCAATTGTGCATATACAGTGGGGCAAAAAAGTATTTAGTCAGCCACCAGTTGTGCAAGTTCTCCCACTTCAAAAAATGAGAGAGGCCTGTTATTTTCATCATAGGTATACCTCAACTATGAGAGACAAAATGAGGAAAAAAAATCCAGAAAATCACATTGTCTGATTTTTAAAGAATTTATTTGCAAATTATGATGGAAAATAAGTATTTGCTCAATAACAAAAGTTAATCTCAATACTTTGTTATATACCCTTTGTTTGCAATGACAGAGGTCAAACGGTTTCTGCAAGTCTTCACAAGGTTTTCACACACTGTTGCTGGTATTTTGGCTCATTCCTCCATGCAGATCTCCCCTAGAGCATTGATGTTTTGGGGCTGTCGCTGGGCAACAGGGACTTTCAACTCCCTCCAAAGATTTTCTATGGGGTTGAGATCTGGAGACTGGCCACTCCAGGACCTTGAAATGCTTCTTACGAAGCCACTCCTTCGTTGCCCGGGCAGTGTGTTTGGGATCATTGTCATGCTGAAAGACCCAGCCACGTTTCATCTTCAATGCCCTTTCTGATGGAAGGAGGTTTTCACTCAAAATCTTACGATACATGGCCCCATTCATTCTTTCCTTTACATGGATCAGTCGTCCTGGTCCCTTTGCAGAAAAACAGCCCCAAAGCATGACGTTTCCACCCCCATGCTTCACAGTAGGTATGGTGTTCTTTGGATGCAACTCAGCTTTCTTTCTCCTCCAAACACGACAAGTTGAGTTTTTACCAAAAAGTACTATTTTGGTTTCATCTGACCATATGACATTCTCCCAATCCTCTTCTAAATCATCCAAATGCTCTCTAGCAAACTTCAGACGGGCCTGGACATGTACTGGCTTAAGCAGGGGGACACGTCTGGCACTGCAGGATTTGAGTCCCTGGCGGCGTAGTGTGTTACTGATGGTAGCCTTTGTTACTTTGGTCCCAGCTCTCTGCAGGTCATTCACTAGGTCCCCCCGTGTGGTTGTGGGATGTTTGCTCACCGTTCTTGTGATCATTTTGACCCCACGGGGTGAGATCTTGTGTGGAGCCCCAGATCGAGGGAGATTATCAGTGGTCTTGTATGTCTTCCATTTTCTAATAATTGCTCCCACAGTTGATTTCTTCACAACAAGCTGCTGACCTATTGCAGATTCAGTCTTCCCAGCCTGGTGCAGGTCTACAATTTTGTTTCTGGTGTCGTTTGACAGCTCTTTGGTCTTGGCCATAGTGGAGTTTGGAGTGTGACTGTTTGATGTTGTGGACAGGTGTCTTTTATACTGATAACGAGTTCAAACAGGTGCCATTAATACAGGTAACGAGTGGAGGACAGAGGAGCCTCTTAAAGAAAAAGTTACAGGTCTGTGAAAGCCAGAAATCTTGCTTGTTTGTAGGTGACCAAATACTTATTTTACCGAGGAATTTACCAATGAATTCATTAAAAATCCTACAATGGGATTTCCTGGATTCTTTCCCCCCCATTCTGTCTCTCATAGTCGACGTGTACCTATGATGAAAATTACAGGCCTCTCTCATCTTTTTAAGTGGGAGAACTTGCACAATTGGTGGCTGACTAAATACTTTTTTCCCCACTGTATAGAAATTTTGAAGTATCTGGGGAGACACTCAGGAATTTCCTGAGTCACGTTTGAGGTGATAGTCTCTACCGTAACTACCTCACCAGTGTCTGTGTTTGTTGTCCATGTCGAGTCCTTTGTGATCTGGACATCAAGATACATGAAGTTGTCCATCCTCTCCACTGGGGACCCTTTGATGTTTAGAGGGCTGTGGATCCTTCCCTGCTTCCTCCCATACTTCACTAGCATATACTTCGTCTTACTGACATCCAAGAGGAGGTTTTTGTCCTCAGGCACCCCACCTCCACCAGGTAGGCCTTCTCATCAATGTTGGAGGTCAGGCCTACCAAAGCTGTGCTGTCGGCAAACTTGATGATGGAGTTGGAATCAAATGTGGCCACACAGTCGTGAGGTTAGAGGGAATACAGCAGGGGGCCCAAAGCACAGCCCTGGGCCACTGAGTGAGCTAAGATGAGGTGTGGCTGCCCACTCTCACCACCTGAGGTCTGCCCGTCAGGAAGTCAAGCATCCACCTACACAGTAGGCTTGGGCAATTTGGGCAAGATTTTTGTCCTTTTCCTTTGCTACTTTAATGGTCTGCCTCCCAAGAATTCAAGGACAGCAAATAATTAACCTGAAATCGCAATTCAATGCACACTGCTCGCCTCCTCTCTTTCTCTCCTCCTTCTGCACTCTTCCCTGGGAACCTGCCCCTGGACACCTAGGCCAATTACCCACTATCCTGAACACCTCCCATCCAATCAGATAACCTTTTCACATAACAACCTGCCAATGAACTTGAACCCCCCCCCCCCCGTTACAATAGTGTAGCCTACACTTATCTTTCTCCCGACAAAGACTATGGCAGTGTTGGTAGAAAAATCCAATTTTCCTATTGTTGAGGGGGCGTTCTACCATTCCTCATTCTGTTACCAAGTAAGGAGGTCAAATGAATTAATTTACAGTTTGTCTTGTGTTTCTTTGGTATTCATTTTAGAAAAGCATTATATTTATTTTATATTTATTAGTGCTTTATTCTTCTTTTTTTTTTTATTTTGCACCCTGCTTAGATTTGTTTTATTTTATTTACTGTATTGCCTTGTGTGTTTGTGGCAACGTTGCATTCCGTTTAGAATTTAGATTGATTGACTGATACTGCTACTGTATTTATTTAATGTAGCCTCTATGTTTTAGTTTGATAAATTATTGAAACAATTAATCGGTACATATTAGAGCTGCAGATATTCCTCTAAAATCCCATTAGAATTTGCATCCTTTATTATTTTTTAAATATTAAATATATTAAATATTCAAATATATTCAACATTTTGATGCTCAAATTTAGTAGTGTAGGGTGGTTATGCACTTCCGCAGCTCTGATCAGAGCAATCTCCAAACATAGCAAATAAAAACTCTATATGTATTTTATTTACACCGTTTCCTGCTGCTGCGGAGCGGATCGCTCCTGAAAGAACCTTGCCCGCGTTCTTGCTCATCGATGATTTAATAGCGTAATTATGTTATCCCACCTTCACCTGAAGCCATCTGACTCTTTTTCAAATTGTGTTGGACAGCAGTTCAGCCTGTATTTAACAAGGGTCACATTGAAAATGTATTATATTTGTTTTGTGCCTAATTAATCCGCTGAAGGTTCTGAGGTTTATTTCTGACAAAAGTTATTTATTTATTTATCTTTATGGATCATACTGTTTTTGGCGGGCTTTAAATAAGCTGCTTTGATTGATTCAAGTCAATCCAACATTTCATTCCTCTGGATAACCGTATGGTACATTAAAGGGACAGCTCAGGTTGGACAGTTTGGTGAAAGAGTGAGAGAGGCGAGATTGAGATGGTGTGGACACATGCGTAGGAGAGATGAGTTACATTGGGAAAAGGACGCTGAGGATGGAGCTGCCAGGCAAGAGGAAAAAGAGGAAGACCAAAGAGAAGGTTTATGGATGTGGTGAGGGAGGACATGCAGGTGGTTGGTGTAAGGGAGGAAGATGCCCAGAATAGATTAAGGTTGTGGCAGCCCCAACTGTGTATGACTCTTTGGAAGAACTACAATGTTATCAGTCAGATTTTGTGAACGTGTATCAACTATTCACCTCACTGTAGAGAGACACACCTCACCACAGAGTTAATCTCAAAAACTCAGTTCTCCGCTTTTACTGTCTTATCTCGCTATTCTTTCCCTTTTGCACTTCTTTATATTTAATTGGACTGTTTTACTCCACTGGCCATGTTGCGCCGATCATTTTATTTGCAAAGAAATGATTAATGCACTGTGGATGGGTGTACAAATTAAATTTGAGCAGGCTGTGTGTCCCGGAATTTGAAATGGCCGCCTTTGTCACTGTGACCTCAGCCAAATAAAAATGTGATTGTTTAAAAAAAAAAAAAAAAAAAAATAATAATAATAATAAAAATTATAATAATAAAAACTTGCTGTGTGAGGTCGCGGCAGAACTTGCGCCACAATAGAAACTTGTTTTCTCTCGCTGAACAAACACAACCCTAAATCACTGACTGGTAGGAAGGGGCAAAATAAAGTGCACAGGATTTTAAGGTGCATTGCAAAGCTGCTGAGTTTTTAGAATGAAAACTTAAAAAATTGCACACTGGACATTTTTAGGGATTTCTAAATTATTATTTACATTTTGTGAGATATATTTAATGTTTTTGTTCGATTAAAACTTTTTGCTGCAGTTAAGCAAGAAAGAAATTAAGAAAATATCGCAGTATCCGATTGCAATATAATTGCATCGGGACCTCAGTATGGTCAAATATAGAATCTTGAGATCCATTGTGAAATTAAATGGGAAGGTTCCCAGTGAACTGTGGAGATCAGCCCTCCCCTCCCATCGCTCGCTCCCTTCCTTCTTCTGTTTAGGTGATTGAGTCACACACATCCGTCTGCTTTAGACAGGACTGCTGTTGGTGTAACATAAACACCAAACCCTTGCATGCTCTTGTGCACACACACACACACACACACACACACACACACACACACACACACACACACACACACACACACACACACACACACACACACACACACACACACACACACTCTGTGCGGTGTTCCTTTGGTGAGGGGAAATTGAGCAAGAGGTTATGTTCTCATAAGAGCCACGGCGGTCTCCAACCGCCGTGGTCTTCCTGTTGACAATTATGGCAGAAAATGGTCTGCGCTCATGTGTGTCAATGGCAGCTGCACAAATTTTTTGTAACAAACTAGTAACATTGCAATAGTTACTAGTAACAATTGGAATAGTTACTAGTATCTAATGAATAAGTGCTAGTACCTTATACATTTTGACAGGTAAAACTAAAAAAGTTACTTGTTACTTTTGGAAAAGCAACTTGTAACTAAAATATACATACTTGTAACTTTTAAAAAGTGACTAGTTCATCCTATTGATTTAATGTTAAAACAGCTTGCCATAGCTCTCAGCTTTTAGGTTCAATAAGGCACTGCCCCATCTGCTACATTTACTCACCCGTTCATGGCAGTCTGGGGTCAGTGGAGCATAGTGATTGACATATAGTATGTTGCCTTTGATATGGCTCTCGCTACAGATTGTTTTAAATTGGGATATTGTCAGTTGCACTTACCATTTGTAACCTTGTACCTCACCAGTATCTTCATCGTTTCCCGTATTTCAAAGCTGTGACAAGTCATTTGCTTCCTCTGGTTGGTTCTCGGTGCTCACCCGCGTGACCCTCCTCAAATCTTCTCTGCTTTACAGTCCTTTTTTTAGAGTTTTAGCAGCACTGATGGCCCGTTCAATGGCCCTTTTAGGGGAGATGTTTCCATCCTGTTTGTTGTCATGGGTCACATTGTCCGCTAAAACAAACACGCACACACAAAAGCACTAAGATTTACGGAACGTAAAGCTTGGTC
Source organism: Zeus faber (assembly GCF_960531495.2). Lineage (NCBI taxonomy): Eukaryota > Metazoa > Chordata > Actinopteri > Zeiformes > Zeidae > Zeus > Zeus faber. Next base: position 7,088,004 of record NC_137205.1, read on the forward strand.
CACCATTTGCTCCTCCCAAATTTTAGAAATGTAATAAATCGTGATTAATATTGTTCTTTGGGCATTTTCTCAGACCAAAGTTCTGCAGTGTTTCCTCATTTCCTTTGTAGGCAGAAAGCTACAGGGGGATAAACTGACCTAGTTTTAAAATCCCAATCTACACACCCACACTTTGCCATCCGCTTGAGCCCCCAGATTCTGTGCAGGAAGCTCAGATTATTCACATTCCTGTAAGGTCAATAAAATTGCCATTTTAAGGGGTTTTCCCTCTCTCACCTTTTGTTTTACTTCTAATTATGTTATTTGTGTTACCGCCATACTGCCTGCCCTCTAGTGGTGAACCTGGTCATCACATTTACAATTCTTCTACAACCCTAAGTCAAACGCTTCAATGTTTTTGAAGTGTGACTTTTTCATATTTTTTGATATTGCTGACTTTGTTTTCTCTCTGTCTTCCCCTAACCCACCCCCTTCCTGCCTGGGGTGTCAGGTGGCCCTGCTCGACGTGGATATCTGCGGCCCTTCTATTCCAAGGATCATGGGATTGGAGGGAGAGCAGGTTGGGCTCCTCGTAGTCAAGACACTTTGAGAACACCAAATACTTAACATCAATTAATACATTACAAGAACTGCAGACTGAAATTGTATTATCTTTTTTATATTATGAACACAAAAAAAGTGATTATGGCCATTGATTGGGGGACAAAGAAGTTTTTAATTTATTAATATTAATTTGATTTCCACAAAGCATTCAACAGTGGCATCATTAGGCATGGGCATTGGGGTGTTTTATGAATAGCCCCCAATCGCTAAAAAATAGCTCTGCGCCCTGATCGCTCCCACTCTGACATTATTTTAAGATGTAGTTCATTTTATTTTACTCCATTAGCTTATGGAATGAAACAAGCACCATGCGTAATGGAGACACTTTCTCCTTCAGTCTCGATTATGAGGGGGGTTATTAGGCCAGCTGAAATGAATAGCAGATGGCGTAGGTGAGATGGATATTAACATTCCTGCCAAAATGAGTTAGACAACTCATTTTGTGGACTTTGAATTTCAAAATCTCTCCGGCAAATAGTGTATAGCAACCGTGGTGGCGATTTCCAATGTGATATAGTAAATATTAGGATGCTTCTATGGTTAGCCCGGGACTAAATACTAGAGTTTTAACTTTTCTGTCTTTGAAGGTCCATCAGAGTGGTTCGGGCTGGTCACCTGTGGTGAGTGGTATCCTCATTTAAAACAAAACTTCTGTTAATAACTTCATATCTAAAATAACTTTAAAACCTGTGTGTGTGTGTGCATGTGTGTGTGCGTGTGTGTGTGTGTGTGTGTGTGTGTGTGTGTGTGTGTGTGTGTGTGTGTGTGTGTGTGTGTGTGTGTGTGTGTGTGTGTCAGTATGTTGAGGAGAACCTGGCTGTCATGTCTATTGGCTTCCTACTCAGCAGTCCTGATGATGCTGTCATCTGGAGGGGACCCAAAAAGAATGGTACGCTAACACATACACACACGCATCCGTGTCTTATTAATTCAGGGTTTTAAAAACGTCTCACATTCGGTAACAGGTTTGTGTTTGCCTATATTTTCACTGCCCAAATCGTGAGCAAGTCTTGAGAAGGTCATTCATTTGACTGCAGGCTGATGCCTGCAGACACCCTGCAATTTGACTGTCTTCCACAATTTTGCTCCAGTATTACATTACATCATCATTCAGCAGAGGCTTTTGTCCAAAGTGACTTACAATTATTCATACACAGATGGATACAGCCATCAGGAGCAATTAGGGGAGCAGTGATGAACCAGCAACCTTCAGATTACTAGACTACCCGCTCTACCTCGTGAGCTTCTGCCCCCTAGTATATATGAGAAAAATTACCCCCCTCTTTCATGCATGTGACCAATCAGGTATGATCAAGCAGTTTCTGAGGGACGTGGATTGGGGAGATCTGGATTACCTCATCGTGGACACGCCGCCCGGCACCTCGGATGAGCATCTGTCTATCGTCCAGTACCTGAGCTCCGCGGGCATCGACGGGGCCGTCATCATCACCACACCTCAGGTAACACACACACTGTCATTTCCCACTGGTCTCTATGACAGTACATGTCATCGCCTACGTTGACTCTGATGGAACAGTTACATCCCCCTTTGTCCCCCATCAATCCATAAGATGAGCGTTTGACCAGGCAGCTCTATTCATCTGTAGATCATTTCTACAGTGCCTCAGGAAGCGCAAAAATGCAAAGCACGTGTTCTTTTCCCGTTTTTGTCTTTATGCCAAACCACACTGCTTCTTTGTAGAAGTGTTTTCAGAGACATGGCGTCAGCAAAACTAGCCAGTGAGCCCATAATATAATGGTACTATACTCCAACATGGTAGTTGTTGTGGAAACTGGAATTGTGGAACTCGAATTTCAAGTGTGAAGGATTATTATTTAACTCATGTGAGAAGTCTTCCTGCTGATGGTTTTGTTCAATTGGTTAAAAAAAAAACAAGATTAAGAAACCGTCACCATAGTACTTCAGTATCATGATGACAATAAATACAATTTATTTGCAAAATAAAGTGTATTTAATAGGTCGTTCGGTATGGAATCTAATCGGTATTGGGTGCTGATACTTACATCATTCACTCATCACATATCGGGCTGATGTCGCTGATCGTAGTGCTGATCCAAATTCCTTTCCATAGCTGGCGCTGGACCATGAAAGCGCCGTTTAATTTTTCAAATGTAATAGTCTGCCTCCTCGAGAATTCAACTTGGCAAATATTTTAACTGTAAAGCACAATGCGCAAATAGGAACTGGAAGTTGGAGTTGGGCAAACTGTCACTGCACAGCAGTGGGTTGTAGGGCTGTAGGAAGGAAATTCAAATAGAATTTAAATATTAAAGAAAATAATGAAATACTGAAATTGCCATTAGATTGTGTATTTTTTAAATAAATAATTGATTATAAATATTTTGACTAACATTGGCAGCCCATTCACTTGTGTTGAGCAATAAAGTTCAATATAAGTTTGTCCAGTTTGTTGCACAGTGAAGGCACATTTGAGAGAAATATTCCCGCTAACGGTGCCAAGTCTGCACCAGCGGGGACACTAGCGCACCGGTGCATCTCCCTTTTCTCTGCCATTTCACTGTGTGTACAAGGGAGAGTGCACCTTCGTCCAGAATGTCCAGTAATTCCACAGATGTGGCAATGAAAGTAGGAAATAAACCCGACCATCATCGGCGGAATGTCCTCTAGCGCAGAGATTGCAAACAACCGACTTGTGGATTGTGCCTTGCCACCGGGCCGCAAGTGTGATTATTATATGAGTAAATAACATGTACATCTAGAGTTTTTATGTGCTTTGTTTGGAGGAGAGATTGCTCTGATTGGAGCTGCAGAACCATGTGTTAATGTTTTTTGATTACCTGTGGGCATTTATTTAGTTGATACATTTTTTATTTAAAATAAGTGCACTGCAGAGACAATGCAGACGATAACATTAGTGTTAAATAAATGTTCATTAAAGTTCAGCAATTTGTGTCTCATTTGTTATCATTATTAAATTGTTGTATTTTATCAGATGCAAAAAAACTGGCAGATGTTATCGGCATTATATATATCAGCCATCGGCCACCCCGCTCTCTAAATATCGGCATCGGCCATGGGAAAAACCCATAATCAGTCAACCACTTTTATGGATTTTGCTTTGTAATGTAGGCCTAAAGTTTGGACATTATTTCCTACAATTTTATAGCCAAAGAAAATGACCAGCAGTGCACTGAAAGCATATATTTTGGGTCACAAGGGGGCCATCGAAAAACCTTACCTAGGGCACCATGGTCGCTAGAGCCGGCTCTGCTTGATAGCCACCAACTTAACTGCCCTGGAGGTTTACCAAGATGGTGTCTGAGTGACCCGACTCTTCTTGAAGTGAGATTAGGTTTATTTGTTGTTCAACAGTGCGTAGTTACTCGTGGTCAGCATTTTACTGAGCTCACCACTAAGCATACTGTCACCTCTAAGCCTTACCTGCCCCTCTGTCCACTGCGCACCTTGGCCTGCGTTTCTTCACCGCTCCCATGAGTGTTTATGTGACCAACATAAACACAACATGACCCTACGTGTTTGTGCCACGCCTGTCCAAGTATCTTAACCTGTCGCTTGTTAAACCAGTTTGATATCAAATTTCACCGTCAATATGGTTCATGCAGATCCAAAGTAGAGAAGAAACATAGGGGGGTCAGATAAAAATGCTCTAGCCAAAGCATTGAATGCCAACCCAGCTATTAGCCAATGTCTGCCCCCATTTTATGCCTGGAGTAGTGAATCACTCATTAATGCCGAAACTACCGGAGCAAGGAATCCGGAACTTCCATGTTTTTCCAGCAGTGCGACTTTAACCATGCCTGGTTATTTAATCTTTAACTATTCACTTCCTTGTTTCGCAATTCAGCTGTCTTTCTGTATAACAGCCTATTTGCCCTGACAGACCATAGGACACCACAACTTCACATTGATAAGCGGATAGATTTGGCATCGCCTCAAACAGCACAACCGTATGTTTACAGGGCAACCACAGAACCACAACCTCGCTGTATTCTCTCCATTTAACCTGATTTGATATGGAGCGATAGTGAGTGAATGGATCAAGGAAAAGCCTTGTGTGCCTGAGACACTTGTCTTTACCCCTGACCAGCTCCACACCAAATGGGATCGAGTGGCACATTTTGACTAAATGTGCAAAATGTCTCAACATGTTGGATAAAGTTTGTATACTCTCGTCCTCTCTAGAATCACATTCAGTGACTAACAGCATGGTTACCGGCGATGATCAAAGCACATTACCTCACAACATTAAGCTACTAGCTAGCATCAATAACGTAGGCCAAGCAACCACTCAAACAAAGGTTTTTTTTTTTTTGTTTTTTTTTAAGGTGGAGGACTTTTCTTTTCTTTTTTAAATTATTTTTTAACCTGTGCTGTCAGCATGCTGGGCATACAACACAGAGTATTTGTATGCCATTGCATCTAGGACACAGTTAGTCTGCAAGTGGAGTTCAAGTTCTCAACCTGCAATGCAACTCTTTATTAATTATTAAGTCATCAAGAACTGCTGCAATAACTCTGTCCTGGGGATGACCTGTAGGATGACAAGAGCACAGTTTTTGGTTGTAGAGAACCACCACCAACCCCCCTCTTTGGAGAACTATTTATCATGTTTGGGTCTATAAACAACTGATCACTACTCAAAGAGGGGGAGAATCACCACGGTGAGACAAATAAACATAGAATGAAACAACATTTACACAAAAACATTGGACGATATGTATTGAAAAACAGTGAATTAGGTCCAGGAAAACTGGAACTACAACTGGTCACGTGGCCTCTTCCTTTCATAGTTAAGGCAGTGTCTTATTGAACCTAAAAGCTGAGAGCTATGGCAAGCCGTTTTAACATTAAATCAATAGGATGAACTAGTCACTTTTTAAAAGTTACTAGTATGTATATTTTAGTTACTAGTTGCTTTTCCAAAAGTAACAAGTAACTTTTTTATTTTTACTTGTCAAAATGTACAAGGTACTAGTACTTATTCATTAGATACTAGTAACTATTCCAATTGTTACTAGTAACTATTGCAATGTTACTAGTTTGTTACTAAACATTTGTGCAACTGTCATTGACACACGTGAGCGCAGACCATTTTCTGCCATATTTATCAACAGGAAGTTAAGACCATGGCGGATGGAGACCCCTGGGAACATACCCTCTTACTCAATTTCCCCTCATCAGAGGAACGCTGTGTGTGTGTGTGTGTGTGTGTGTGTGTGTGTGTGTGTGTGTGTGTGTGTGTGTGTGTGTGTGTGTGTGTGTGTGTGTGTGTGTGTGTGTGTGTGTGTGTGTGTGTGTGTGTGTGTGTGTGTGTGTGTGTGTGTGTGTGTGTGTGTGTGTGTGTCCCGAACTCTGCAGCCTTGTAGACACACTACGGCTGCAGGAAAGCCCTGAGTACCCTGCCCTGTGGCCACAGAAGACCCCTGGGCCCCGAGAAAAGCCAGAGGGTTGTGGAGCAACCCCCACACCCAGCCCTGAGGAGCATTACCCAGTCCCAGGGAGCACGAGGAGACCCTGCACCCCAGGGGCGCATACATACATACAACCAACCCCCGGGTGCATGCACAAGACGCAGCCGCCGGCACAGAACCCGGGCCACGATCCTGGCCCCATGACCGACACGTATCCACCCTGGTCCGGTGGAGTGTTGTTTGGAGTAGGATTGGTGTGCGAGTGTATGTGTTCTAAGCTAATATGAGTGGGATTAAAATTTCTGGTCAGACGAGAAGCACGCTTGGGCAGGAGCGTGACAGGCAAGATGGCGCAGCAGGCCGCGGAGCAACCACGTGGACCCCCTCCCCCCGGACCCAACCGTGCCCCAGCGCACCCACCTCCCGTACCTGCTGGCAGCCAACCTACAACAATCAACCGCGGGCGCAGAGCAGTCCGCCATGCCGGGCAGCTCCGCGCCCCCATCAGGCCCCTGGTCAGCCCCCAGCCCCTGGTCAGCCCCCAGCTGGGGGCTGGTGGAGGATTTTTTTGTCTGGCTGTAGTAGCTCAGTTAGAAAGAGGCAAAACACCTAGAAAGCAATGGGTTTATTTCACTTTGAGTGGACGTGCTAATACGAATGGCACTTTTTGCAAAGGAGTGGTTCGACACATGCTTGAACTTTTGGTACTAAATTAGTTATTTGTCAAAACATGGGGATGACTGCTATTTGTATTGCAGCAGAGAATGGTCAAAGAAAACATAAAATAGCTCATACATTTGAAAAAATAATAACATTATGAAAAATAATAAATACAATACTGGAGGTGTCTTACGAGGAAATTATCTGTTGACCCATGCATCTGCTACCTGCAGCATACAGTGGGGCAAAAAAGTATTTAGTCAGCCACCAGTTGTGCAAGTTCTCCCACCTAAAAAGATGAGAGAGGCCTGTTATTTTCATCATAGGTATACCTCAACTATGAGAGACAAAATGAGGAAAAAAAAAAATCCAGAAAATCACATTGTCTGATTTTTAAAGAATTTATTTGCAAATTATGGTGGAAAATAAGTATTTGGTCAATAACAAAAGTTCATCTCAATACTTTGTTATATACCCTTTGTTTGCAATGACAGAGGTCAAATGTTTTCTGTAAGTCTTCACAAGGTTTTCACACACTGTTGCTGGTATTTTGGCCCATTCCTCCATGCAGATCTCCTCTAGAGCAGTGATGTTTTGGGGCTGTCGCTGGGCAACACGGACTTTCAACTCCCTCCAAAGATTTTCTATGGGGTTGAGATCTGGAGACTGGCTAGGCCACTCCAGGACCTTGAAATGCTTCTTACGAAGCCACTCCTTCGTTGCCCGGGCGGTGTGTTTGGGATCATTGTCATGCTGAAAGACCCAGCCACGTTTCATCTTCAATGCCCTTGCTGATGGAAGGAGGTTTTCACTCAAAATCTCACGATACATGGCCCCATCCATTCTTTCCTTTACACGGATCAGTCGTCCTGGTCCCTTTGCAGAAAAACAGCCCCAAAGCATGACGTTTCCACCCCCATGCTTCACAGTAGGTATGGTGTTCTTTGGATGCAACTCAGCTTTCTTTCTCCTCCAAACACGACAAGTTGAGTTTTTACCAAAAAGTTCTATTTTGGTTTCATCTGACCATATGACATTCTCCCAATCCTCTTCTAAATCATCCAAATGCTCTCTAGCAAACTTCAGACGGGCCTGGACATGTACTGGCTTAAGCAGGGGGACACGTCTGGCACTGCAGGATTTGAGTCCCTGGCGGCGTAGTGTGTTACTGATGGTAGCCTTTGTTACTTTGGTCCCAGCTCTCTGCAGGTCATTCACTAGGTCGCCCCGTGTGGTTCTGGGATGTTTGCTCACCATTCTTGTGATCATTTTGACCCCACGGGGTAAGATCTTGCGTGGAGCCCCAGATCGAGGGAGATTATCAGTGGTCTTGTATGTCTTCCATTTTCTAATCATTGCTCCCACAGTTGATTTCTTCACAACAAGCTGCTTACCTATTGCAGATTCAGTCTTCCCAGCCTGGTGCAGGTCTACAATTTTGTTTCTGGTGTCCTTTGACAGCTCTTTGGTCTTGGCCATAGTGGAGTTTGGAGTGTGACTGTTTGATGTTGTGGACAGGTGTCTTTTATACTGATAACGAGTTCAAACAGGTGCCATTAATACAGGTAACGAGTGGAGGACAGAGGAGCCTCTTTAAGAAAAAGTTACAGGTCTGTGAAAGGCAGAAATCGTTCTGGGGGAAAGAATCCTGGATTCTTTCCCCCCCATTCTGTCTCTCATAGTCGACGTGTACCTATGATGAAAATTACAGGCCTCTCTCATCTTTTTAAGCGGTAGAACTTGCACAATTGGTGGCTGACTAAATACTTTTTTGCCCCACTGTATTTGCTTATGTTGATACAGTATACACAGTGTACATATGTTTATTTGTTGGCAAATGTTCCCCCCTATTCTTCATCACCGATACTGATTCACAGTCCAAAACTTGAAGTATCTTGCCAAGTCCCAATCCTATACATTACTTTAATGTATAGATTGGAACAGTTTGGCATCATCACAACATTATTGACTGAAACAGTGACTTTTTGCTGTTTGAAGGCATCAAATATGCTTCTGTTAGTCAAAGAGCAGACAATCAAGTCACTTTTCATTCACATCAGACATGTTTTATATGGCTCTCTGATACCGACGCCCTATTTTTGTCCCTTAACTGACTGACTGATCTGATTTGATACCAGTATCTGTAATGGTGCATCCGTAGAACAGTCGTTTACGATGAGCAGAATAGTGTACTTAAATAGTATGTGAGTAAAGCCGCCTTATTTTTTTGTTTCTGTCTCTCCCTTCCTCCATCCCTCCCTCTCTAGGAGGTCTCGCTGCAGGATGTGCGCAAAGAGATCCAGTTCTGCCAAAAGGTCAAGGTGCCCATCATTGGCGTGGTGGAGAACATGAGCGGCTTTGTTTGTCCCAAGTGCAAGGTACTTGTCCCTCATTTGAACATAGGCCTATTTTAATGCTATATTTTGGAAATGTAATCTAAATCTATACATTAACAGGTACGAATACAAATAAAATGACTAGCCAATCCAAAGCCACTGTTTTAGATATAAATAATCGCATGGTGTGTAATACACAATGGTTAATATAAATCTTTCAGTTGTGATATAAGCAATGTTTTAACATCTTATGAAAATACAAATACATCAGGACATACAGTGGTCCCATTGTAAAAAATAAAGAACTGAAACCCTTCATAACCAACGTAAAAGGAGAAGGATGCTGATCTGAGCAGAGTTGATTCTACTGCCTAAAACCTACCCCCTAATGCCACTTTTTTGTGTGTCCTTTGTGTATCATCAAGACACCATACCAGTGAAATGCTTCTAAAATCCAAACTCTCTCTGATCTGCGATCAGGGAAAGTCTTGACATTCTCATATAGCTCATTCTCATAAGTACAGCAGTCATGTGTGAATTGATGCCAGTGCGTTGGAACTTTTCCTTCCGCTTTTGATGTCTGATTTTGTTTGCCAAAGCACTTCTGGTTCTGTTTATTTCAGAGTGTTTGCCTTTCTGTTGGTTGGAGGTACTTTCCCACTGGAGGCCCTGATAAGACAGTGTTGTTGTGGTTGTCTGGAACGAAAAGCTTTTTGTCGCTTTTTAAGCCTGGTTTATTCTTGCCGCGAGGGTGCGAAGCAGCGCACGCCGCAAATGACATCACCAGGCGCTGGCGTCATAGCACTTGGGGACCTGCGCCACGTCCTACATTTTGTGACTTGGTGTGAGGCGCATTCCCTGGAAGAATTGCATCGGAAGCAAAGGGAGATCCGCGTTTTGCTGTTTTATTTCTGATATTTTGGCCAAAATTGATTTGTGTCAAATGTGAAATTCAAAGTCTACCAATTACTTTTTGATGCAGAGACAAAAAAGTATATGCAAACAGCTCTTTTGGGTTTGGTGATTTTTTTATTCTAAATTAACACTACACAACACAACAATTAACAGACCAGCTCTTTTTCAACCTTACCATCTAGGGCTTGACTCTGATTGGACTTACTTTCGCTCTCTTTGCCTCAACTCTGACAAAAGCCAATTTAATGAATGTATTTATTCATGTATTTTTACTCCCTTTCTGTCCCAGAACATGTCGCAGATCTTCCCTCCCACCACCGGGGGCGCCGAACGAATGTGCGAGAAGCTGCAGCTGCCCCTCCTGGGCAAGGTCCCGCTGGACCCCCGGATAGGGCGCAGCTGCGACGAGGGCAGGTCCTTTCTCAGCGAAATACCCGATTCCCCCGCTGCCAAAGCCTACGGCAGCATCGTCCAGAGTGAGTCCCATTTTGGATCGTGGTCTGATTACAGGTGCCTGTTGTGTAGAACGTGGCTTCCAATCCAGAAATCGGACAACACGGATTAGCAAAAAAATAAAATACTCAAAACTATCTATGAAATAAAATTAATCGGTTGTATCATAGTAGGCTAGGACGATCATGCAAAATTCCAACCGGTGAGAATTTTATAGGGAAGGGGGGGTGGGGGGGCTTAATGTAGAACTCAATGGCCTCCCCGTTACAGAAGTGCCGGATTTATCAATCTCAAGTAAATTATTTACACAAAAACATCCAGTTTTTACTAAATTAAGTCCCAAAGCAACCAGGAGACGTGCGTGACGTGGCATGGGATAGTCGGGACACAGGTTTTTTCAGAGCAGGACAAGTCCCTAAACTCAGTTCAAGTTCAAGAGATTAGTTGTGTTCTAAAATTTGTTTCATTCAAAAAGGAAACAAACAAAAAAAAATAGATCTAAAATAAAAAGACAGGAAAGCTGATACAGGGGTTCGGAAACTGGCGTGCACGGTACACCGCTGTCTGGAGGAGGAACGAGAAAAACTCCACACCAATTCTCTGAGTTAGGTGTACGTTTTTAATTTTCCATACAAGTTAGAAAGTAAGGAAACAAAAAAATGTAAATCAATCTCTGAGATTATATTATATTTCTATAATCACAATATAGTAAATTGGCATATCGAGCGGGGAAGTGAGATCTGATCACAAGTGGTTACTCAAGACGCATGTAAAAAAAAAAATAATAATAATAATAAATCGCCATTCATGTCAATCGGCAGTCTGCCCAAGCCTATATTATAGCGTGTTAGGTTTTACCAAAGCATGTTTATCATTTTTGATGATGTGAGGTTGCCAAAAGGGGATCTGGTCGCAGCTTGTAAAGGGAAGAGGCCAACCGGGTAAAGTTTTCTGGAATTGAAATTCAAGTGAAGCGGTTACTATTGAGGTATGAGGGCAAAATTTGACGTGTATGTACATATCCACGAACTTGCATAAAGTTCATCAATTATAGCTAACAATTATGATGAAGGCCCTGAGCTCTGTTGATGAGTTATTTAACTGTGTCCAGTCTATGTGCAAGAGTCAAATGCTGTAATGTCTGGTGAATAATATACAGTATAGGCTACCAATTATCAACAAGGCAAGTATTTTTTTAAGGTGTGAAACCAAACAAACAAAGCCAGCGGGGGGGAAAAAGTCAATTTTTCAATAATTGGTACCCTGCATTGTACTTAGGAGTCACTTTTTCATTCCTCGTGGCAACTGGCTTTAATTTATCCACTTGTGTTTTGTGAATACTTTTTAATCATGGAAAGGCATTTACAGCTCCCATAAAACCAACACTGGTTCCATATATTCAGTCGGTAATTATTGACATGATCACCCTCCCACTTGGCAGGTGTACTGGATTACTGTTCCAACCGTGCGACTGAGAAGCAGAGGGTGAGCTGAGATGGTGGCCATGTTGGACCGAGCATGTGATAGGAGGAGGCAGATCTGGCAGACCACCACCACGCTGGAGTCATGATTTGAATTACAATGTAATAGCCAAGTGAATCTCACACGCACAATGTGAAAACACACAGAAGCGCAATCAGGATATATGAAATAGCTGCGCTCAATAGTTAATTTTTAACACGTTGCTTTCTACAGCTAGTTGAATCTTGCTGGGAGAATTCAACATATTTATTCCATGTTTCAGCACTTAGGGGGAGCGATACAGTTGTCACCTTACCACTGCTGCAAAAAAAGTCAAGTCATTGATTTGAATTCTTTAAAATATAATAAAACTCTATCTAAACTACAGTTAGTGTCCAGTTCCTGTTTAGCTTAGTGTTGCACGTGAATGTGGTGAATGTGGCTGTCTCCTCCATTGTTCATTAACACGTGGGAAACCTTTCCTGCATTTCGATTGGATCAAAGCACATACACCCACACTTAACATATTTGAGTTGTTGATTTGACACAGTGCAAACACACACACACAAGTTGTCTTTTTCCCCTGATGTGAATGCTTGCTTCTCATTCGAATACTGTAGTTTTCAAAGCCGTTAACTATTAACAACTAAATTTATAAAATTAAAAAAAAATGTAAACATTGCCTATTCACTTACATCTGATGCAGTTTGCACTGTCACATTGCCACAGACATTTTATTTTCTTCAAGCCACAGATCATCGATATCCTCAAGACATTTAGACAGTTTACCTAGCAGCAGATAAACCTAACAGCATCAAAACATGATTTTACTGGATGAAAGGTGTGCCTACACTTTGCCACATACCGTCAGTCCTGATGTATGATATAAGGCTTAGGCACATTCATACAGTATGATTAACCCTCTCAGGTCGATAGCCTTCATCATACCTTAAATCGCCGGGAGAACAGCACAGATATGCGAGTACAGGTGTTGGGACCTTTTTAATGTCTAGTAGAACACAAGGAGTAACCTCACAAGTTTATCCAAAACAGTGGCAAAATCGGACCCAAGAGGGCTGCTGAAACACTGCAAATAAACAATGAATCACATTTATTTCGCAGAGAACCATTAACAGAGGTAGACCAACTAAAATTGCAGAAATGGAAGCAATAAGGAGTCAGGGTCTCCAAGGCCAAAATTAACAAAATCCACACTAACTAGAAAATAAAAAGCACAATTGGTGTACAGAAACAAACCCAAAAACAATACTAAGCTCAGCAAAACGGGAAGCAGAAAAAAAATGGCAGCTCAACAAGGCACTTCTAACTAGTCAGCAACAAAACAAGAATAAGCTAAACAGAGCTGGATCAAGGTGCTATCAAATACATCGTTTCAACATTAGCAACACGCTCAACAGGGGCACCAGCCCAACAAACAGCTCAGTGGCCAAAAACAAACAGCGCTCTGGTTCTGGGGTTTGAAGTTCCGGTGTAGGTGATCCAAGCACTCAGAGATGGGCGTGGCAGACCTGAAACACAGTAGCCACTTTCATACAGAGATCAGAGATCCCGCAATAATGCCGGAAAGAATATCCTTCTCTGAAACGGCTTTGCTCTTTTACACTGAACCAACCAAAGGCGGCCTGATTCCGCCTCCGTGTGTGATTTTTAAATAGATGCCAGCTTTCCGACATAATGCTGTGAGCATGGGTGCATGACGTGTAACACAACCACCGCTGGTGTGATGTATAGCATACGGTGAGGAGAATCACACTGATTTAATACTTATTATTTAAAATTATTTACAATTAATTAATAAACGCTGTAGCCTCATGTGTGGACAGTGCTGGTCATCAAAACTGCTGGTCTCCTTCCTGCTGGAATTGACACGGGGAATGACGCGCTATCATGCGCCAGACAGGATTATTTGTTCATTAGATTCTTGATCATTGTAAAAAAAACGACAAAAAAAACGACTAAGCAGAATTTAAATAAGAAATGTCACATTAGATGCATTAGAGTACATTAGAAACCTAGAGAAGAAAAATAAAATTGGTATGTTGTTTCTGGCTGCTGCTCCGTGCACTCCCGTCTCTCCTTCTCGACTCCCCCCCCCGTATCTGTTCTCATTGGCTGTAGCTCGTTGCGTCACTCCCGACTCGATCCCGACACGACCAGATATTAAAATTGCTTGATATCGAGCTGTGAGCAGTTCACACCGCACACTCGTCGCTCACGGAAACACACTATGACTTTCCTCCATTCCTGGGGTTTGATCGGCAATCTCCAAAAGCCTGTCCGAGACGGAAAATCAGGCCGTAATCATGCAGTCTGAACTCGGCATAAGCTGTAGCTACTTGCATCAGCGCTAATGGCAGTTTTCCGGTTGGCATCTTAATATGCGCATGATAGCTTTGACTTTGTTAGGGTCCCCAGAACACCACAGTACATTGGCTTCCTTCCCCCAGGGCGACGACAGACTGCCCCCTCCTAGCTTCCAGGGCGTGGGGTCTGCTGAGCTGGCTGGTGAAGGCGTGGCCGGACTTGGCTGTTGCGGGGGCTGCTTGGAGAGGTGCACAATATGCACAATAGTTCCTAAACCGAACATAATAGCTAACCTTATTCCTACCTAGCTAACTAACTGACACGAACTGATTCTTAACGTAATGCACTGAGTGAATAGAATAATATAAATAAAATAAAAATGAAATAAGACTCAAAAAGACAATACAAAGATAATATACAGATAAAGTATGTGCAGTAAAGTGCATGTGAATAAAGTGTGTATGGAGATATACAACAGTACGAGACAGCAATACAGTAACACCGAAAAGAACAGCAATACAGCATAGTATGCAGTAACCCAGAACAGTGATACAGTAACTTGCAGTACAGTATGCTACATACAGTACAGTAAGGCAGTGGGGCAGTGGTGAGTGACTCAGTGCTTTTTGTTAGGACCCCTGGTGAGGTCAGCACAGTCCTGATGGCTTGCGGGAAGAAACTCCGTCTCAGTCTCTGTTCTCGCTGTGTGACTGCGGAGGCCCTTGCCTGACAGCAGCAGCTGCAACAGTCCCTTGTTGGGGTGGTGAGGATCCTTCATGATCCTGCTGGCTCTGCTACTACACCTCCTGGTGTATAAGTCCTGCAGGGAGCAGAGGGTAGTTCCAGTGGTACGTTCAGCTGAACGCACCACCCTCTGCAGGGCCCGCCTGTCCTGAGCAGTACAGTTCCCAAACCAGGCAGTGATGTTGCCTGTCAGGATGCTCTCCACTGCTCCAGAGTAGAAGGACTTGAGCATCCTCACGAGACCCGGAATTTCTTCAGTTGTCTGAGGTGGTAAAGACGCTGCCTCGTCTTTCTCACCAGAGTGTGTGTAGTCAACGTTAAATCCTCTGTGATGTGGACTCCCAGATTCTTCAGGCTGCTCACCCTGTCGATAGAAGTCCCATTATTCACCAATGGAGCATGCGTCCGTTCAGGTGCCAGTGAGGCAGTTTTGCCTACTACACGCCACCCAAGTGGCGTTTTCAGGGACCTCCAACACAGAGAAAGACAACGGGGTTGTAGACACCAGTTTATTGTAGAGAGTGGGCTAGGTGGAATAAGCCCAGGAGCAGATAGACATGTGTCATGACAAGGGCTCCTCTCCTGAGTGTGTGTGTGGGGATGTGGGTTTTACCTGTTGCTCATTAGACAAACCAACGAGCAACAGGTATGCAGCAGGTTTGAGCAGCCAGACCCAGGTCTGGCTGCTCAAACCTGCTCAAGCCAGACCCAGGTCTGGCTGCTCAAACCACCCCATCCACATACCACTCATGCGTCACCGGGACTGGTGACGCATGATTTTTTCCTTGTTGCGCGGTGGCGTTAAATTCTACAGTGCTGCCATTTAAAGTTAACTCCACAAGCCACTCTTAATCTGAATCTGGCTGCTAAATTATTGCTGGCATAACTTCAGTTACTGCTCCAAGGAATAATGTGTCCTCTCTGTCTATTATACTATTGGATGCAACAGCCACCTCTTTCAGAATTTTTGTTTGACAGGCTGCCTCAAAATGTCCCATCTTATTGCACCTCTTGCTCTTGGCTGGGCAGGGATGTTTCACCATGTTGTTTATTACAGTGAGAACAGGCAATAGGGTGTTTTGATGGTGTTTTGACTCACTGTATTCCTGCTTTTTCCGTCGTTGCCTCTCTTTTTATTATGAAACTGCCGTCTCCCTTGTCTCACAGCATCCACTGCACGGTCTGCGTGCAAACTCACGTTCCGCTGCCTGATTTGTTCACTCTGGCATGCTGCTAGAGTGAACAAGCTTTTTTTTCTCCATAACTTTTACTTTTGATACTTTATACTTTATTAATTGATTAATTAATTTAATACCATTTAATTACTTTGGATACCTAAAGGTCGCATTATGCAAAACTCACTTTTTTAGTGCAAGAACTGCTGCAATAACTCTGTCCTGTGGATGACCTGTGGAATGACAAGAGCACAGTTTTTGGTTATAGAGAACCACCACCAAACCCCCTCTTTGGAGAACTATTTATCATCTTTGGGTCTATAAACAACTGATCACTACTCCAAGACGGGGGAGAATCACCACGGTGAGACAAATAAACATAGTAACAAACAACATTTACACAAAAACATGAACATTGGACGATAACATGTATTGGAAAACAGTGAATTAGGTCCAGGAAAATGGAACTACAACTGGTCACGTGGCCTCTTCCTGTCATAGTCAAGGCAGTAAATGAGGGAGGAAAGGAGAGGAATGCAACCAGGAGGGTGCTGGGGTGTGTTCAAAGCAGGTGTGGTGGTGGTGGTGGTGGTGGTGTGTAAGATGTCCACTGGTGAGTGTACATGACTTATCCCCATTGGTACTGGTGTAGAAGGTCGGTGTTATGTCGCGGCACCTTCAAGCAGCGGAAAGGGCCCCAAAGCCCCCCGAATTCCACAGCCTTGTAAGGAAATCCTTGGAGGGGCTGTGCCGGCGCTGTACCAAATCCTGACGGGGAGGGGGGTTCAAAAATGGGCTGCGACCCGGAGTTTTACCTTGTATTTTTAGGTTTATGTGCTGTGACGAATAAAACATTTAAATAGTATGAATAAATCTATAATAAAACGTAATCTTTCATTGTATAATACAAAATGTATATATTAACATTTTTACTTAAGAAATTGTAGTTCTCACTGAATCTTAATATTGCAATATAGAAATGATGACACTTGATTTAATAAAGTTTACTCTACAAAGTTCCGGGCTGCTCCACCCGAGGCCGCAGCCTGCGGAGCTGTCCATGGTCTTGAGGTTCGATGCCATCTGTCTTTCAATGGAAATTCTGACCACTTTATTGCTATTTCCTCTAACTTTCAGTTGTTTTCTTTTGAATTTAATAGGAATTCTAGAACTGTTTTTCTCAATGTTTATAACCAATTTTTTGGACAAAAAATGTTTAAAAGTTGGTTTTGGGGTGCGTTTTGAAAACCAATGACTCTTTACTTTTACTCAAGAAATATTGAAATATATTTCTATATATTTTAACTATATATCACAAATATTGTCCATTAGTTTAGTGAAACCAATGGACAACCATGTGAGTGTGTATCGAATCTAACTATAAAGGAAGGAATCTGTCTTTCTGTATGTCCTTTGATTATCTTGACAACCATTCCTCCGATCTGCTTCACTATTTGCGGGTGTATTGCTGGGTACCCAAGGACATGCAGTGTCAAATTTGGTGCAATTTGGACATGCGACAAGTGTTATAATAAACTTTCAATAAACGGGGAACAGCGAGCCAGTGATGGGCGGGGCTTCAGGGCTCTGCGTCTGAGTCACAAAGACAAAGAGGGTCTTCCCCCGGTGTAGGACTTTAACTGTCAGTTTCATCTTCCATTGTAGAACACAGGATTGAATCGTTGACATTTTGTAAAACGGTGCCATTAAAATGTCTTTGAAAGTCTTTCATTTTTAATGGGCATGAGCTATTCCTCTTTAAGTGGACGTCATCCACCATTACAGTCCCAGAGGTCTAAATAGGCTCTGTGAAACAATAGAAACGGAGGAGGAAAAAAAACTTCCAGTTATCTCCCAGCTCTCTGGTTGCTCAGTATTTGGCAGTCGGAGGGATTTTCTTGGGACGGTAGCTCAGGAGGTTTCATTCTCTTTCGTTTTGCTCCAAGATCAGGCCTCAACAGATTTCACAAAGACTTTGCTACAACCACCTGCCTGTTGGGGCTTTAGTAAAGAATGTGTCTGACCAATACCCCCCTTTTCTTGAAGGTGTGATTCTCCTCCAGAATGGGATTCATACCCAACTAATTGCAAGGGCTTGTTATGGACATGGTGCGTTGAACGGTGCTGGATTTCAAATTGTCCTCTTGAATGTTAAGTTGGCTGTAAGCAATAAATCTGATGTGTGTGTGTGTGTGTGTGTGTGTGTGTGTGTGTGTGTGTGTGTTTTGAGATTGTGCTT